>NW_028172858.1:0-13000 GCF_963971535.1 Notolepis coatsorum | reverse complement strand
AGACACTACCACACTACAGACACTACCACACTACAGACACTACCACACTACCACACTACAGACACTACCACACTACAGACACTACCACACTACAGACACTACCACACTACCACACTACCACACTACAGACACTACCACACTACCACACTACAGACACTACCACACTACAGACACTACCACACTACCACACTACAGACACTACCACACTACAGACACTACCACACTACAGACACTACCACACTACAGACACTACAGACACTACAGACACTACCACACTACAGACACTACCACACTACAGACACTACCACACTACAGACACTACCACACTACCACACTACAGACACTACCACACTGCAGACACTACCACACTACAGACACTACCACACTACAGACACTACCACACTACAGACACTACAGACACTACCACACTACAGACACTACAGACACTACCACACTACAGACACTACCACACTACAGACACTACCACACTACAGACACTACAGACACTACCACACTACAGACACTACCACACTACAGACACTACCACACTACAGACACTACCACACTGCAGACACTACAGACACTACCACACTACCACACTACAGACACTACCACACTACAGACACTACCACACTACAGACACTACCACACTGCAGACACTACAGACACTACCACACTACCACACTACAGACACTACCACACTACCACACTGCAGACACTACCACACTACAGACACTACCACACTACAGACACTACCACACTACCACACTACAGACACTACCACACTACAGACACTACCACACTGCAGACACTACCACACTACAGACACTACCACACTACAGACACTACCACACTACAGACACTACAGACACTACCACACTACAGACACTACCACACTACAGACACTACCACACTACAGACACTACCACACTACAGACACTACCACACTGCAGACACTACAGACACTACAGACACTACCACACTACAGACACTACCACACTACAGACACTACCACACTACAGACACTACCACACTGCAGACACTACAGACACTACCACACTACCACACTACCACACTACAGACACTACCACACTACAGACACTACCACACTACAGACACTACCACACTGCAGACACTACCACACTACAGACACTACAGACACTACAGACACTACCACACTGCAGACACTACCACACTACAGACACTACCACACTGCAGACACTACCACACTACAGACACTACAGACACTACAGACACTACCACACTACAGACACTACCACACTACAGACACTACCACACTACCACACTACAGACACTACCACACTACAGACACTACCACACTACAGACACTACAGACACTACCACACTACAGACACTACCACACTACAGACACTACAGACACTACAGACACTACCACACTACCACACTACAGACACTACCACACTACAGACACTACCACACTACAGACACTACAGACACTACCACACTACAGACACTACCACACTACAGACACTACCACACTACAGACACTACCACACTACAGACACTACAGACACTACAGACACTACCACACTACAGACACTACCACACTACCACACTGCAGACACTACCACACTACCACACTACAGACACTACCACACTACAGACACTACAGACACTACCACACTACCACACTACAGACACTACCACACTACCACACTACAGACACTACAGACACTACCACACTACCACACTACAGACACTACCACACTACCACACTACAGACACTACCACACTACAGACACTACCACACTACAGACACTACCACACTACAGACACTACCACACTGCAGACACTACCACACTACAGACACTACAGACACTACCACACTGCAGACACTACAGACACTACCACACTGCAGACACTACCACACTACAGACACTACCACACTACAGACACTACCACACTACAGACACTACCACACTACAGACACTACCACACTACAGACACTACCACACTACAGACACTACAGACACTACCACACTACCACACTACAGACACTACCACACTACAGACACTACAGACACTACCACACTACAGACACTACCACACTACAGACACTACCACACTACAGACACTACAGACACTACCACACTACCACACTACAGACACTACCACACTACAGACACTACAGACACTACCACACTACCACACTACAGACACTACCACACTACAGACACTACAGACACTACCACACTGCAGACACTACAGACACTACCACACTACAGACACTACCACACTACCACACTGCAGACACTACCACACTGCAGACACTACCACACTACAGACACTACCACACTACCACACTACAGACACTACCACACTGCAGACACTACCACACTACAGACACTACCACACTGCAGACACTACCACACTACAGACACTACAGACACTACCACACTACAGACACTACCACACTGCAGACATTACCACACTACAGACACTACCACACTACAGACACTACAGACACTACCACACTACAGACACTACCACACTACAGACACTGCAGACACTACCACACTACAGACACTACCACACTACATACACTACCACACTACAGACACTACCACACTACAGACACTACCACACTACAGACACTACCACACTACAGACACTACCACACTACAGACACTACAGACACTACCACACTACCACACTACAGACACTACCACACTACAGACACTACAGACACTACCACACTACCACACTACAGACACTACCACACTACAGACACTACAGACACTACCACACTACAGACACTACCACACTACAGACACTACCACACTACAGACACTACAGACACTACCACACTACAGACACTACAGACACTACCACACTACAGACACTACCACACTGCAGACACTACCACACTACAGACACTACCACACTACAGACACTACAGACACTACCACACTACAGACACTACCACACTACAGACACTACCACACTACAGACACTACCACACTGCAGACACTACAGACACTACCACACTACAGACACTACCACACTACCACACTGCAGAAGGTTAACCCTTTCACTACCACACTGCAGACACTACCACACTACAGACACTACAGACACTACCACACTACAGACACTACCACACTACAGACACTACCACACTACAGACACTACCACACTGCAGACACTACAGACACTACAGACACTACCACACTACAGACACTACCACACTGCAGACACTACAGACACTACAGACACTACCACACTACAGACACTACCACACTACAGACACTACCACACTACAGACACGACCACACTACAGACACTACCACACTACAGACACTACCACACTACAGACACTACCACACTACAGACACTACCACACTGCAGACACTACCACACTACAGACACTACCACACTACAGACACTACCACACTACAGACACTACCACACTACAGACACTACCACACTGCAGACACTACCACACTACAGACACTACCACACTACAGACACTACAGACACTACCACACTACCACACTACAGACACTACCACACTACAGACACTACCACACTGCAGACACTACCACACTACAGACACTACCACACTACAGACACTACCACACTACAGACACTACCACACTACAGACACTACCACACTACAGACACTACCACACTACAGACACTACCACACTACAGACACTACCACTCTGCAGACACTACCACACTACAGACACTACCACACTACAGACACTACCACACTACAGACACTACCACACTACAGACACTACCACACTGCAGACACTACCACACTGCAGACACTACCACACTGCAGACACTACCACACTACAGACACTACAGACACTACAGACACTACCACACTACAGACACTACCACACTACAGACACTACCACACTGCAGACACTACCACACTACAGACACTACCACACTACCACACTACAGACACTACCACACTACAGACACTACCACACTACAGACACTACCACACTACCACACTACCACACTACAGACACTACCACACTACAGACACTACCACACTACAGACACTACCACACTACAGACACTACCACACTACAGACACTACCACACTGCAGACACTACCACACTACAGACACTACCACACTGCAGACACTACCACACTACAGACACTACCACACTGCAGACACTACCACACTACAGACACTACCACACTACAGACACTACCACACTACAGACACTACCACACTGCAGACACTACCACACTACAGACACTACCACACTACCACACTACAGACACTACCACACTACAGACACTACCACACTACATACACTACCACACTACAGACACTACCACACTACAGACACTACCACACTACAGACACTACCACACTGCAGACACTACCACACTACAGACACTACCACACTGCAGACACTACCACACTACAGACACTACCACACTGCAGACACTACCACACTACAGACACTACCACACTGCAGACACTACCACACTGCAGACCACG
Organism: Notolepis coatsorum; assembly: GCF_963971535.1. NCBI lineage: Eukaryota > Metazoa > Chordata > Actinopteri > Aulopiformes > Paralepididae > Notolepis > Notolepis coatsorum. The sequence continues at coordinate 8,483 of NW_028172858.1, read as the reverse complement.
TGCACGAGACCAGTTGAAGCGAGGTGAGAGATGTTCTATGTGCGTTCCTATTCTGCCTCGTTCTCCAATAGTACAGGACCAGTTTAGCCTTGACTTGCTAATTGCTCAACTCTTGCGGGTGAATAATTCATTGAATGCTAATATATGTCATTTAAATCTGTAAGAAATTAAATGCATTATAAGCCAATTATCCATAAATGATGCCCCACGGCCCTCCTTGTGTCCAGTGAGGTGTCGGTGCATGGTGCCCCAGTATTACAGTATTACAACAGCATATGTTTTCGATTCAAACCGTTAATTAAACTGGAAATGCAACTGAGGTTTCCCTCATTTACAGTCACGTCAGGTTAGGTTAGGTTTACTTTATTTGTTCAAGGGGGACAGTGTACATTAATAAAACATTTTACAATGTAAATGCACCCAATTTGAGCCAAAAGGCTAATTTCCATTGGCAGTCAAATGTATTTATATAGCACGTTTAAACATGACGCTTGTCAACCAAAGTGCTTCACATAGCTAAGTACAAAGAAAAGTATAAAATAAACTGAAAAATAAAATAAAATCAACGGATAGACAAAGGAAAAACAGAACAACACATCAACAAGTACGGCAAGAGTCAAAGTGAGTCAGGGAAGGCCACGCGATATAGGTGGGTTTTGAGTTTTGATTTAAAAGACTCGACGGAGGGGGCAGATTTAATGAACATGGGGATGCTGTTCCAGAGGTCAGGGGCTGCGACCGCAAAAGCACGCCCCCCCCCCTAGACTTGAAGTTAGATCTACGGGTGGTTAGGAGACCCTTATCAGCCGATCTGAGGGCCCTGGCGTTGGTATAGGGGGTGAGGAGGTCTGCTAGGTAAGCAGGGGCTTTACCATTTAGGGCTTTATAAACCAATAAGAGGACCTTGAAGTCTATTCTAAAGCGCACCGGGAGCCAGTGGAGGGAGGCAAGTACAGGGGTGATGTGAGCTCTCTTCCGGGTACCTGTGAGCAGTCTAGCGGCAGCGTTTTGGGGGAGTTGTAGACGGGCTATGGTGGATTTATTTAGCCCCAGGTACAGGTATGAAGGCGTGAATTACTCTTTCCAGGTCTGAGGGGGAGAGAATGGCCTTGATCTTGGCTATGGACCGGAGCTGGAAAAAGCACCCCTTCACCACCGAGTTTACCTGCCTATTGAAGGAAAACTCGGGGTCAAAGAGCACACCCAGGTTTTTAACAAAGGGCTTGACTAGGGGAGACAGGTTACCCAGGCTGCTGGCAATGACATTGGTTTGGTTCGGAGGGCCAAAAAGGAGGATTTCACATTTTGACTGATTGAGCTGTAAAAAATTGTGTGCCATCCAGCATTTGATGTCGTCTAGGCAGGAACGAAGACTGTCAAGATTGTTTATATTGTTGGGTTTCATGGGGAGATAGACCTGAGTGTCGTCAGCATAAAAATGGAAAGAGATGTTGTGTATTTTAATGATCAGACCAAGGGGCAGCATGTATAGGGAGAATAGGATAGGGCCAAGGATGGTTTTCAATGAGCCATTCCCTAACCCTGCACTTGAATGAATGGTATGATGTGGACACTCTAATTGTTTGAGGAATTGAGTTCCATTGGTGGGATGCTCTGTATGAAAAGACGGCCTGGACAAATACACTTTTTTTAAAGGGATTGTACAGTCCCCCCTTGCCGCACCCCCCCTTGACGCACCGTACGTCGAGTATACTTACAGAGTTAAGCAAAACATACAGAGTTAAGCAAAAAAAAAGCATATAAAATCACACAGCATATACAACCATAACAATTAGACAAGTAAGGATAACAATCAATCAAAACACGTACAACTTGATTGAGAAAGTTTGGAGATGAAGGTTTTAAACTCTGCAACAGAGGGGAGAATCTCAAGCTGTAAGGACTGTTGGAGTTCATTCCATAGTAGAGTATTATAGTACGAGATAAGATACAGTGTAGCTTGCTCTTTGTTGTAATTGTACCAAAACAGAGCCACTAAATCATGGGCCTCTGTTAAAAGAATGTGTAGATGAGCAAATTTACTTCCCATACATTTGGTGTATTTTCTTAAGAATGGAAATTAATATACGTTTTTTTTATGGTTGGCCATCAGAGCCTTGAACACTGAACTCTCCACACACAAGCACACATGAGCACACACACGACACAGGCTCACACACTAGCAGCCACTTTAACATGAGCAAGCACACACTCATGCTGCACACACCCACACTTATGGCCACTAAGGAAAGGTCACTTTAAAAATAGTATAGTATAACCGGAGATTGTATAAATTAGCATGTACAGAAAGACCAGTGATGGGCAGTAGCTAGCTACAAGTAGCGACGCTACATAGCTTAACTACAATTCTCAGTAGCGTGATGGTCGCTACTTTTTAACCAGGTAGCGGTCTCTGTAGCGGAGCTATTTATAGAACGAAGTAGTGACGTAGCGACGAGGAAACGCTACACGCTACTGTCGGGAGAAACAGTCTAGACTATAAAGATTTGTGAGGAGAAAAAAAAACTCCCCGTAGAAAACCCACTATGATTGGTTGGTTGGTTTAGATATGAGTATGACGACTCACGATTGGGTATGGTAGGCCAAAACATTACGGGTAGGCCAATCAGAGGCAGGATAGGACGGGACTCCAACCCGCAAATCAGGAAGTGGAAATCGAAACACAGACCACTGAATGAGAATGAATGAATGCAATTTAACAGATTACATGAACCAGTCCGCGCGAAATAATGACAGAGGGATTCGATGTCAACAATGTCTCTCCATGGCCCTTCCTGGACACATTTATGAGTTTGACTGAAAAAACGCCTAAAACATATGCTGCTCTCAACTTCCCACATGCCCAGCACTAACTTGAGAACACATTCAGGTGAGCTGATGAAAATCAACTGTTCCCAAACAGCACACAAGTCAGTACACTTTTTGTCAACAGCTTTAACTAACAGATAGCTGCTATCATGATGATGTTTCACTGTAGGCAGAAAATGAACAATATTATGGGGGTGGAGAAAAGAAAAAAAGAGGGAAAAGATCACCTAGGCAGTGGTTCTCAACCTGTGGGTCAGGTCCCCACATGATTTTGGGGCCATGGAATGTTTTGTGAGTTACATATTTAAATAAATTTGGTCATTTAGCTGACGCTTTCATTCAAAGCAACTTACAAATTGTGTACAACAAGTCAGCAGGAGTGGTACATATCTAGCAGCCAAGGATAAGTAGTATTGTTTGTCAGTGTCAAGCTTGAGTGTTATACTCTGAGTACATACTGTAGTAGTATAGACATATTAGCATAGTTGGTACTGGTAGTAGTATATACATGGTAGCATAATACTAGTAAAATGAAGTAAAACAGTTACAATTCAGATATTGAAGAAGTGTGTTTTTGGTTGATAAAGTGGGCAGGCTTCAGAAGATGCAGAGTTTAGGGATAAATAATACATAAAGATAGAATAGAAAAGAAAAAGACCATTACTGCATCAAATGTAATCAACAAACTATACTATAAAAACAGATCAAACCAAATGGTCTCTTTCTTTTCTTTTGTAGAGGCTGCACCCAGCTAAACGTGCCTTCCTGGATTTTGTACATAATACAAGTTCATGTTAAAAGGATGACACAAAAAGCCTGCCTATTTGTTTGGTGGAAACTTGATCATGAAGTAAAAAAATTAAAATAAGTAGTGCCGATGTAGCTAGCTATTTTTGCCATGTTCTTGTAGTGTAGCTTGCTACATTTCTCTGGGGATAGATTCCATTGTAGTTTAGCTATATTTAATCGAGAGTAACTTGTAGTGTAGCTTGCTACATTTCCCAAGTAGCTTGCCCATCACTGAGAAAGACACTACCAAAGGACCTAGCATGTCCTCCATGCTCTGTAAATAACGTATGTACATATACTGATATGCCCTAATATGTTACTTGTTTATTGCACAATGCTACTTGTTATTGCACAATGTTGTTCTATTGGATTCTCTTATATGTTATTGCACATCGTTGCGGGCAAGACCACCCGCATTTCATTGTGACAAATAAAACTCTTGACTTGACTTGACTTCTAACTGAGCAGCAATTCCAATTCACACGAAAGATACTTGACGGGACTATAGTTAGGTATATATGTTTTTAAACTAACAGTGGGGCATTTCCAACATGGATGTAGCATAGAGCTACAACTACTGTACAACTGAGCTGCAGTTTCTGTATGAAAGGTGCTAGACAAATAAAGTTTATTATTATTAGTATTACAACTGAGCGCAGTGTGATAGGCTAACGGCACTCCTGCTCATTAAAACAAGAAGAGTCCACTGCTCACACAGGAGGTACAGTGTGTATTGGAGGGTAAACCCACCTTTTAAATCGGATCGCAAACTTTATGATTGAGTATGGATTATAGTGTCAGATGTGTCGTGGAAAATATTATCATGTCATTAATATAGATCATCATAACAGATGCCAGTTACAATAAAATATTATCTTCTAAAGGGCCAATCTGCGGTCCAAACGTGTGAAAAAGTGTAGCACCACCCCCAAATACAGAATAGGAACTGGAGATATATTCATTCTGTAGTTGATTGAGTTTTAAGAGGAACATATATTGTTACATTTTCTTTGGTGAAGAAAGTCATCTAAATCTCATTTTAATTATTTATTTTCCATCAGTTCTTTCCTCCCTTGCGTTGAACATGCCGTTTTTGGTGTAGCAAACAATCTGAATAATTGTTTCCGTCTCTGCCTGGCTAAGTGGCTATACCTCACACCCAGGAGTAAACAACCGTTACAAACTGGCAGTACATTAGATAGGCACTACTGTTCCTGTTCCAGAAAGCACATCTAATTTATTCATTCAAGTTGGTGAATTGATGAATTAAAGCTAATGAATGTGTATCCCTTGTGACATTACAAAGGGCAATACATTTGAGCAGCTTGTTTAAGTTTGCTAATCTGATGACTTAAGATCCAGACTAAATCCATGTCGTTTTCCCCAGCAGCTAGGTAACATTTCAGACTGACCAATCCACAAAGGAAAACTACATTTTCCATACCATCCCCATAAAATAGTATTTGGTGTATTTTGGGGCTGTAATAAGTTTATGTTGGTATTTTTTTGTAAAAGTAAAAATAAACCTAGGGTTCTGGGCTACAATGGGTTAAGATAGAACATTCTCCATTTAATGATATTCAAGAATGTATGTTAAACCCCATTACAAATAATAAATACATTAATACAAATGCTTTAAACGGAATAAAACTAAATAATACGAGAGAGACAAAAACAGTATATGGATATTATCATGTCTTGATCGCTGTATACTGCGACCATCTACTGGGGGCATATTTTATTCACATTTTATTTGACCACTGCATCACTGATCTTAAACTGACAATAGGTCAAACTGGGGAGGAGCAGCCGAGGTTAGGTTGTGATAGATCTGACCCGAAGGGGGGTGAGAGATGACACAGGACGCCCTGACCACACACTGGGGAGGCGTAGCCGAGGTCAGGTTATGATAGATCTGACCCGAAGGGGGGATGAGCGACGACACAGGACGCCCTGACCACACACGCCGCCATAGCTCTCTTGTTGATATATCCGTCAGGACTTCTGAAAACAGCCCATCTTATCAGGCAATTCGTACAAAAGGACAATTCACAGATTCTCATGGCACCCCTTTCAGTTCACCATTTCAGTAGGCATAGTTAATTAGTTTGTAATTATTTTATAATTGTCGGGGGATGTGTTGCCATTTTTTTTTGTTTTATAGGAACATCTTTATGGTTGACCTCTAATATAGTTTAATGTCGGCCAAAAAAGTCTTTATCGGTATGAAACGTGAAAAGTAGCTAAACAGCAGCTTACTAGAAACGTGTTGGCACTAGGGATGGGTACCGAATTCGGTACTTTTGAGGTACCGAACCGAAACACGTCGGTACTACCGAGTAGGGCTGGGCGATAAAACGATAACGATGACTATCGCGATAAATTATTTCCTCGAAATAAACATGAAACGTGGTCGCAAAGTTTCGATATATCGATTTTCCAAGCTTGGCTCCGTTCAGCCTCGGCTCAGCTCACTCACTAACAACAACCAACGTTACGTGATGACGTGTTTACGCACAACAGCTAACAACCAATCAGTGAAGGAGATGGCCGAGAGCGAAATATACCCGGAAGGAGGTAGGACTCACTCAACAAGGCTTGCTAGGCTAATTAGCTTGCACGCCGATGTTTTATATATTTACGTGCCGAGTATGTGTGTGACGTGAATTCTGAGGCCACGTTTATAGTAGTGGGGATATACAGTGGACGTCGTTTCAATATATTGTGGCGGAAGAGAGTATTTTAGTGTAATATTTAGCACATTGTCATGGAATACAGCGCTTAGATACTACAGGCTTGCTAGGCTAATTAGCTTGCACGGCGACGTTTTATATATTTACGTGCCGAGTATGTGTGTGTTTTGAATTCTGAGGCCACGTTTATAGTAGTGTGGGGTATACAGTTCGTTTCAATATATTGTGGCGGAAGAGAGTATTTTAGTGTCATATTTATTGTCATGAGATACTCCGCTTGCTTAACGTGTAACGTGCGCGGACTGATGACGACATCAACTCGACTTGAGACATTCGCAGCAGCATAAGAAGTTAATTAAACTTGACGGACATTATATCGACGATAATTATCGATATCGAATTATATGAAAATAATTTTATAATTTTATCGCGATAACGTTTTTGGTCATATCGCCCAGCCCTACTACCGAGTATCGAATCAAGTGAGAAACCGATTTTTTTTTTTTTTTTAATTTAAAAAAAAATGTTTTATTATTTTTTTTTTCTTTTTTTTTCATGTCAACGTTCACACGCACAATATATGCTTACCTAGGATTTGACTTGATTCAACAACAAAGCAGTCAGAGCAATGGCAAGCCGAAAACTGTCGAAATTGTAGTTATTTGAAGTTTGGATTTTTTTTTTACGACTGAGGTAAATTACATTTCTTGAGACTAAAGTACCGAAAAAAGGTACCGTTGGGTACCGGTATCGATTCACAGGTACCGGTACCGGTATCGGTTCAAATGTGAAAGGTACCCATCCCTAGTTGGCACTTGAGGGTTTGTCATTAACTCAGTACACAAACCGAACAGATTATACCCACTATACAGTTTCTACTCATTTCTGGACTCAAATGCTGCTTTACTGCACCTCGTCCATCAATATAATGTGCAATCATCTTTAATTTGTCTAATGTATACTTATTTGTATCTACTTATACGTATTTGTACTTGTGTTACTTATTGCACATACCGCAGACCGTTTATTGTATATAAATACCTACTTTTTTATTCTGTTAAGTGTTGCTTTGTATTCCTGCGGCATGGTCATGCTGTACCTACAAAAGGCCTTCGACACTGTCAATCACTCCATTCTGATTGACAAGCTAAAAGCAATTGGTTTTGATAGTTTATCAGTGAGCTGGATACAATCCTAACTGGAGGGGAGGGAACAGATGGTGGAGGTAAACGGTACCCTATCCCCCCCCCCTCACAGTGAGCTGTGGTGTTCCACAAGGAAGCATACTAGGTCCGCTACTATTCCTAATTTATGCAAATGACATGTCGTCAGCTTGTGACTGCAACTTGTTCCTGTTTGCGGACGACTCAGCCCTGCTGGTCTCTGACAAGAACAAGTTACAGGTTGAAAAAGCCCTCAGCTCAGAACTAGGCAACATCTGCATATGGCTCGCTGATAACAAACTATCATTACACATGGGCAAAACAGAGTCCATTCTCTTCGGTTCAAATAACAAACTCGGCAAGACCGACGGCTTCTCAGTTACAGTGGGTGACAATATTATCACAAGGAAAGATGAAATGACCTACCTGGGTACCATCCTAGAGGCTAATCTTTCCTGTGACAAAATGGCATCCAATGTAATAAAAATAAGTCAACCAACGAACGTGATTCTTGTACCGGATCTCCTCTCTGGTAAACAAGAATACCCTGAAGACTCTGGCAGGAGCACTCATTCAAGGGTACTACGACTATGCTTGCACCTCATGGTACCAAAGCACCTCAAAGGCACTAAAAAACAAATTACAAACATCTCAAAACAAACTGGTCAGACTACTACTTGACCTTACTCCTAGAACCCACCTCACCCCTGCACACTTTGACAACCTAGGATGGCTTAGAGTAGACGACCGAGTACAGCAACTTGCAATGGGCCTGGTCTACAAGATACACTACGCGACCAAGGTACCCATGTACATGTGAAAATACTTCCCAAAGGTCAGTGAATACCATGATCACAACACCAGAGGGAGCTCCACAAATCATGTAAAACCCAGATTCGGCTCAAACAAGGGACTAAACACGTTTCGCAATTATGCCACATCAATGTGGAACGCCCTACCCAAAGCTGTAAAGGAATGTGAATCACTACCCACTTTCAAAAACACTCTC
>NW_028172859.1:0-1000 GCF_963971535.1 Notolepis coatsorum | reverse complement strand
TGCTGTCAGTCCTTACAATAAATGTCAGTGACAAAACAACTTCAATAAATCACTAATGTAATCAAAGTTTGCAGTGAAATGATACTGAAAACATGGATCTAGCCTTTAATTTGTGCAAAATCCCACTGAGCATCAAAATACAGACTTCGGGTTGGAGGTAGAAATGGATTGATATCATCGATAGGATTCTTTTGACTCCTTTCATCACAGTCTGAGCCTGTCGGTGACAAAAACTACCTATTTTGGTCCATGTTTTATTTGATGGGCTCACTTGCCCTTAATAATAATAATAATTAAGGCTGTCAATCGATTAAAATATTTAATCTGATTAATCGCATGATTGTCCATAGTTAACTCGTGATTAATCGCATATTTTAAATCTACCTTAAACTGATATTTTTCCAGTTTTAACCCATTCCGTGCCAACCACGAGTATAGTCGGGTTAACTCGCCATGCGTTCCGTGCCAATCACGAGTATAGTCGGGTTTTGGTCGTTTTTGCTTTTATTCGATTTTCCTATACTAGAGACCCGTGCGCCCCTCAATGGCTCATTTTTGGGTCATTAGAGATGCAATTCCGACCGAATCCACTAGGTGGCAGTCTCTCCCTATATTTGTAACACATGTGTAACACAGCTGGCCTACCTGATGCATTGGACAGAATGAATAGAGCTCTGCTAGGATTGGTCAATACTAAAGGTCAAACCTTGCCCACCTGGGTATTTAAACGGTTCACAGACAGTTGGTGTTGCAAGTTTGAGTTTATTGAGAGAGAGAGATTATTGAGAGAGATTACCATTGAGCATTGAGATATAGGCCTATAGCATTGAAAGATAGTATTTTATTAGTAGTAGTAGTAGTAGTAGTAGTATTATTTGTTTTATTTGTAATATTTGTAGTATTTATTTGTAGAAGTAGGTAGTAGTAGTCGCAGTACTTTAGAAGTACTTAGTCGTGCTAATTAGCAGTCCTAGTGAGTAGTAGTTATTTATAGTCGTTT
>NW_028172860.1:290000-317246 GCF_963971535.1 Notolepis coatsorum | reverse complement strand
ATGCAGACACACTCAGTTGCCACGGTCATTATTCAGAGGCAACTACTGTAAGGAGGCCTGTGGCTGAGCGCCGGGCCTGGAACTGGAGTTATTGCTATCAGCCAAGTGGATAAATGTGTGGAGCGGCTATACACGCCTCCTTCATTACCCCCTCTCCCTCCCTCCCTCCCTCCCTCTCTCTCTCTCTCTCTCTCTCTCTCTCTCTCTCTCTCTCTCTCTCTCTCTCTCTCTCTCTCTCTCTCTCTCTCTCTCTCTCTCTCTCTCTCTCTCTTCTCTCTCTCTCTCCCTCTTCTCTCTCCGCCTCTCCCCTCCATCCTTCCCTGTTGAGTGATTGCACAGAGTGTGTCTGGCTCTGTGCCTGGCTAGAGACAAACACCTTTGTTGTTATTCAAAGGTGACATTCTCTACAAAAGGACAAACAAGCACAAACGACGCAGGCACAATAATAGCAATAAATATGGAAAACAGAAATACAATTTCGATCCAAGAAATGTTTGGTTGTTGTTGTTGTTGTTCACATTGCGCTGATCATTTTCTGTTCTTAGGGAGTTATCTCTTGTTGTGTTAGTGGAGAGTGTGTATGAGAGAGTATTATGTGTGAGTGTGTGTCTCTGTGTGTGTGAGTGTGTGTCTCTGTGTGTGTGTGTGTGTGTGTGTGTGTGTGTGTGCGTGTGTGTGTGTGTGTGTGTGTGTGTGTGTGTGTGTGTGTGTGTGTGTGTGTGAGTGTGTGTGTGTGTGTGTGTGTGTGTGTGTGTGTGTGTGTGTGTGTGTGTGTGTGTGTGTGTGTGTGTAAATAAAGTGTAGATTGTTGCTCTGTGAGTGGTGTTATCAGTGTGATAAGTCGTTGAGTTTAAACTTGCTGATATCAGCTGATCTGTGGCTGTGGAAGCGAGAATAAGAGAATCCTTCACACACACACACACACACACACACACACACACACACACACACACACACACACACACACACACACACACACACACACACACACCACACACACACACACACACACACACACACACACACACACACACACACACACACACACACACACACACACACCACACACACACACACACACGCACACACATGATACATATCTGGTGGAGAAGCGAGGAGGCGAGAGGAGGGGAGAGGAGATGGAGAGAGGAGAGGAGGTGGAGAGAGGAGAGGAGGTGGAAAGGGGAGGAGGGGGACAGGATTGGATGACAGAAAAGAAGGGAAGGAAAGAAGATAAGGAAAGACGAGGAGAGGAGAGGAGGCTATTTGAGGAGAGGAAAGTTGAAGGAGCACATGAGGAAAGTAAAGGAGAATGGAGACGGGGGAGATGGGGTCAGGCGAGGCGGGCGAGGGGGGGGTAGAGAAGAAGAGTAAGCTACGAGAGGACGGGAGAGGAAGAGGAGGAGGAGGAGACAGAATTAGGTAAGATGAGACGGAGATAGGAAAGGGTCGAATGGAAGCAAATAGGAGAGGAGGTGAATAGGAAAAAGAGAGGAAAGAAGAGGAGAATAAGGCAGCGCAGAGGAAAATACCTCTATATTACATTCACTCATAATTTTTTTAGCTACTGTCTACATCAGGGCTATTCAACTAAATTGTTCAGGGGGCCACATTGTCAGAAACCCAAGGGGCCAGGGGCCGGACTGCCACGGCGCCTCCCCGTGCTCTGAATATATGTACACTTGACACAACACGCAACCACATTTTCACAACTTTTATTTAACTACATTGCAAAAGTAGTATACTTTTCAAAAAAGTGCTTCATTTATGTGCCACATCTGCAACATCTCCTGCAGAAAGTGCTTCATTTATGACTGTGCAACAACTGCAACATCTCCTCTTCAACATTTCAATATAAAAATAAAATAAAAAAACAAACAAGTGCATGATGTGCATCTGAACATTCTAACATCAACACTTGAACAAAAAACACATTTATAGTGCAGCTGAGCTTATGAAAAAGTGCTTCATGTCTGTGCAACAACAGCAAATCATAGCATCTTATTAGCACTTATTGTCCACTCTTAACTCTCAAACATCAGGGGGGTGGGGGGCAGACAGGCCTAGCCTACATACACACATCTAATGAGAGCGATTGCACTTCTTTGACTGGGCAATGGCAGAGAAAGAGGGTTCATAGGAAGTGAGGGCTACCCGCAAACAGTGATGCAAATGCTCATTTGTCAAGGAGGCACATTGCTTGTTTTAATGGCATTCATGTGAGAGAAACTGGATTCACAGGTGTATGTTGAGCCAAACATTGTTAGCACAGATATTGCCAGCGTTTTTATTTTGGGGAATGTCTTGACATGAATACACTTTATCCAAAATGTTGTGGTGGATTCATTCTCAAGTGACTAACTACTTCAGAGCAGATGATGCTTGCATGTCAATTATTTCAAGTTGCAGGAGACCTTCATCAATGTGAAGTGATGCAAGGAACTCTTGTCCTTTTGTGGAAATAGCAGCTACATTGGCAAATGGGTTGCTCACAAAATGCATAAATTCTCTGGACATGTCAAATTCATCAAATCGACTTGCAAAGTTTTCCCTCAATTTATCAATGAAATCTGTCATTAATTGAGTGACTTTTGGCTCAATTGTGCGTGTTAACGTTGACATGAAAAAAAAAAAAAAAAAAAATTATTATCATGTAATCTTTGGCGGGCCGGTCAGAATCATCCCGCGGGCCGGATCTGGCCGGCGGGCCGCCAGTTGAATAGCCCTGGTCTACATTGTATATAGTCCTGTAAACTGTAAATATGTTATGTTTATAGTGTACTATATTATGCTACTTAATGTTTATATTAGATCTTGTTTTTTCATATACACCGTAGGAAGGGGGAAACGCAATTTAATTTCTCTGTATGTCTTGCACATTACGAGAGGTGACAATAAAGCTGACTTTGACTTAGAGTTTGACAAGCGGATAAATACCCTTTTCTTCTCTGTGCATGCATTAGGCTTAGGGAACAGCCGCACTGTTAGCCTAGCTTAGCGTCATTCACTGGAAGTAGCTGTGCCAGTGTAGCCTAGTTTCCAACAGTCACGAAATACACTCCAAATACAACTCCAAAACGTTCCTGTAAACATGTTGTGACCTGTGTATTTACCACGTGGAGAAATTAAAATAATAATAATTATTTTTTGCCAAACCACTGCTGCCTGGGCGCAGTTATTTCATCACCTCAAAAGCCCCATTTTTCAAAAAAACAACAGGGTATGTATCTGCTTGTCTAATTCCAGGGTAGATGGCAAATAAGCAAACTTTCCAAAAAGTTGGCGTGTTCCTTTTAAGCTTTCAAAAACTGTATCCTTCATCACAATGGCAAGCTCACAGTTTCAGACTACGTTGTCCAGTTAACTTACATGCATAACTGTCCTGTGAAACAATCAAATATAATGGTCTTTGAGGTCTGAAGCATAATTACAGCACCATGAAATGGCGGCACGGTGGTGTAGTGGTTAACACTGTCGCCTCACAGCAAGAAGGTCCAGGGTTCGATTCCCGCTTCGGGACCAGATTTCCATGATGCCAGTTACCCAGGTGGGGTATCTCCCAGGCCTTTCTGTGTGGAGTTTGCATGTTCTCCCCGTGCTCGCAAGGGTCCCCCCCCCCCGATAAGATAAACCCAATGGAAAAACATGCACAACAACAATAGATCGCTAACGCTGTGGCGTCCTTGACGAAGACGGACAGGAGCACTTGGATTGGTCCCCTGGCGCGGCTCACGTTGACGCCTGTCTGCTCCCGGCTGCCCTTGGGGGGGAAGGACGACGGGATGGGTTAATCGCAGATACGAATCACATGCGTGACGAATGATGACCTCTGAGCAGGTCCTAAATTATTATTATTATATTATTATTAATATAATAATAATAAAGTATTATTATATTATGAAATTATGTAGATGAAACAATAGCAATACCTTGTCTTATAGCGACTGTTACCTTATCATTTCATTGAGCTGTAATTAACACAAGGATTCAATGTCCCCAATGACATCACTGGAGACCATAATTATTCAAACTCCTTTACTCTCAATATAACTGTCAAACTAAATGAATGTGTGCAAAACTGTTTAGAGTTTTTGTATGTGTGTGAGATCAAATAAATGCAAAGAAAATCAGCATTATTTTTTTGTTGAAGTGCGCCTTTAATCAACCGCGCTGTCCTCACTTACAATCAGCGTGGTTAAGGACTTTGTTTTGCTCAGTCAGACACCCGATGAAGGTCACATGTCTGAAACGTACAGTACTGCTCGACAAAGCTGCTTGTTAGTGAAGGTAGTATGCCTTTACTGTGATACACAAAACACAGATGCATTAATGCTCTTCATGTGAAAAACAATGCAGTATATATATATGTATGTATCACAGCATAGTGCTCCTTATCTCGTAGTATTGCTGTTATACAACACTTTCATTGCCAATTTAATTAATAATCATTGCACTGATCAGAATGTAATCCAGCCCAATGTGAACTAACTGTGGTACAATATTTTATGACACACACACACACACACACACACACACAAATCAATATACACATACTGTATTAATGGATAAATGAGTGCTGTCAGGCGATTAATCTAATTAATTACAGGATTTGTAATGAATTAATCTAATTAATTACAGGATTTGTAATTAATTAATCTAATTAATCGCATTTTAATCGCATAACCATTTTAGGCCTGATATTCTATATTCTATAATCATATTTCAAATTGCATGTGTCCGGATGGGAGAATTCAGTACTACAAAACCTTCTGTTTAATCATCTTCCATTTATTCATTTGCTTAGATTTTTCAGGTCTGGTCAATTTTAGCATGGTGTTATTCACAGTCAAAGATAAAAAAAAATAAATAAAAAAAATTTAATTGATATTCTCATTAGGTTCATTACAATTTGCTCAAGCCTAATAACAGACACAGTATTTCTGACACTGGGAATACATTCCCTGACATCCATAGATGTCCCTAGAATCAGATACCAAGAACATGCAAATGGTCCATTTAAGGCGAGACACTGCAGGTGAATAGTCAAATATACTTTTTTTGTTGATTTTGAGATTTTGTTATATTTTGCTTCCTAAACATGTCTTCTATGAAACTAGTGACAATAAAACGTCAATAACACACATTTAGTTGTTTATTTTAAATCATTTTGCCTTATTGCATCCATAAATGTGCATATATTTAATGGGGAAGTGACTCATTTGCATATATAAACATACATTTCAGAAAACTTGCAATATATTTTTTCTTAGTTTATATGTACATAACAAATTGGGAAAGTTTCATAGTGATATCTATTCAAATATTTTTTGCCTATTAGGGGGTACTACACTCAGGGCTGCCTGGGAGAAATGCGAGGCCCTGTGCGAGATTTAACGCGAGCCCCCCCCCCCCCCCCCCCCCCAAGGTAAAAAAAAAAAAAAAAAAAAAATTATATATATATATATATATATATATATATATTTTTTTTTTTTTTTTTTTTTATACAGTCAACATATTCTTAAATAATAGCGCTGCCCGAGGCGGGGCATGATACAGTCAACATATAGCAAAAGAGAGAGCGAGAGAGAGCTCCCGTTCTACAGTCAATATACAGTGTACAGAGAGAGAGAGAGAGAGAGACACATTGGAAAGAAATTGAAATGCTATTTGGCCCTAAACAGAGAGTACACAGTGGCAGAATACCTGAGCACTGTGACTGAAGATCCTTGAGCACAGCCTAGCCATCGAGAAAGGCCGCCATAGGCAGACTGTGTGTGTTAGAAAGAGAGAGAGAGAGAGAGAGAGAGAGAACATGTGTGTTTGTCATGTGTGTGTGTGTGTTAGAGAGAGACTATAGCATGTATGAGAGATTCAAAAGGACAAAGATCAACACTTAAATCCAACAAGAAGAGGGTCAACAGAGAAACCAAAGCAGCAAGGAGCCAATGGCCGACATCAGCTAAATAGGCTAGCCAGGTACTGTGACACCAGGCCACGTGACACACAGCTTTGGCCAACGGCCCAACGCTACCCAAGCT
The DNA here is from genome assembly GCF_963971535.1 of Notolepis coatsorum. Taxonomy (NCBI): domain Eukaryota; kingdom Metazoa; phylum Chordata; class Actinopteri; order Aulopiformes; family Paralepididae; genus Notolepis; species Notolepis coatsorum. Next base: position 311,208 of record NW_028172860.1, on the reverse strand, counting down.
ACACAAACGACCATTCACACACAGCACATGTCGTATCTCCAAATGTTGTGAAGTAGCATATGTTTTGCCTGGAAAAAAACATCGTTATTAACAAAACATTCGGGAGGGGAAGGAAGGAAGAGTGGGGTAATGTCATCATGACATTTTCATTAATCCAAGTTACCTGCACGATGAACGCAGGGCGAAAGGCCGCAAGGTCTCCACGTTGACGAAAGGCCTCTCGCTGGCGGGACAAAAAGAAGCTATGGCCAGAGCCTTGTCATGGTGCAGGCCCGACTACATCTTCTGTCAAAGGGCCTGCTATTCTCAAGGCTAACTGATAGCATCAAACGAACGTTCCCAGCTGACGCTAAACAGCTAACTGGCTAACAGTTAGCTCACACAGTTAGCTACTAGTAGTATTAGCTAGTCGACCGGCTCCAGAGAGAGAAAGAGAGATAGGGTCAGGTGACTCAGATCCACGGCGGGTATATAATCATAAGTTGACTCACCATAACGCAGTATCAACGTGGAAGGAAACTTTCTTGGCCCCACGGTGTAATTTCGGCGTATTGCTGCCTAACAGATTTATCTGCTCACAAGTTCTCTTCTCCTTCTTTTGAAAAGACATCCACTCGCCTCGCCTCGCTAGGTTAGCTAACGCTAGTTAGCATTTAGCTAAGCTAGCTACTAGCCGACATGGCTATACCATGAAAGGCTCCGGCCATTTGTCCCGCTAGCGAGAGGCCTTTCGTCAACGTTCCTTGGTTGGTGACCGACCGACTGATAATGACCGACCTCTTTCTTTGTCTTGGCTATTGGGCATAACTAAGCATAGTCAAAAGCTGCACGCGCGAAAATGTCAAACGCAGCCGACTCACGCTGCTGGCGTACTACACTGTCTACACATGATGTAAGTAAAACCACTCCCTTCGTTGAAACCAATGCTGCTGCAGAACCCCAGAGGCTGAGCTCCAATAGTGAGTATGTCTGCAGCTGCAGGACTGCAGACCCAGGAACAAGTCAGACACATTCTACAAACGTGTCTAATGTGAAATATATAAGCATATAAGCAAAACTAGATTTTAGGTCTGTGATGAAAAAGGGCCCCGCGGGAAGGGGGGCCTCGCAAAAAAAAAAAAAAAAAAAAAAAAATAATAATAAAAAAAATTAATAAATTGTGCACTGCTCGCACACCCCCTGAGGCGGCCCTGACTACACTGTACTACACTGTTTGTAGCCTGTGTGTAGTTATGTTCAGTTCAATAACATCATTACTATTATTATTCAGTTATCAGACATGTGTTTAGGTTGTCTATTACTAATGGTTTGATTAGGTATTGTGTTTGTAAATATCTGTTTAAAAAAAAAGTATGGCATTTTACAATACAGAACTTTGAATGCGTTTTCGCAAAAATGAGTTTTAAGAGTTTTTCCTCATACTCTGAGCCAGAAATCTCCACTTCAGTAGCACTCACATACACCAAAACTTCCAGTTCTATTCATATCTAAGTTCTGAAGGTATTTACAGAAGGGTTTGTTGATATCGCATTCATACCCTGATTTATATCACATTTTATTCCAAAAAAAAAGGCGAAATATGGAATTTTACCATAAAAATGGACTGAATGGAGTATTTTCTGATTTATGGAGTGATAAAAAGAGATATCCAAAATCCCCTCTGTAATAACCTTTGGCTCTAATATGTCAACAAAATGAAACTATCATTTTGAAAATGGCTTTATCCAATGTTCAGATTTCTGTCCTGGAATTATATGCAAATTAGTGCATATTTAAGTAGATTATGCCTCATTTGCATATTTAAACATACAATTTCAGAAAACTTGTAATACAAAAAAGTCTTGTCTTAATATAAGTAATCAACTGGGGAAGTTTCATTGTGATATCTATTAGTTAACTTTTTTACCCTATTCACCTGCAGTGTCTCCCCTTAAAAAAAAAGTCTGTAAATGTTTATTCTATGTTATTATGGAATGAATGAGAGTAACACATTTTAATTAAAACTTTAAAAAAAACAAGATACATTTTTTTTTAAATAATAATGTTTTGTTAATTTTCATAACGCGATAATTTGCTGTGTAATTAATGAATCCAATTAACGCAATAAACTGACAGCCCTAGATAAATATAATATAATAACAAACTTAATACGTTTGAGAAAATGTTACTCGTGAAGTGTAATATAAGAATAGCAATCAGCAGAAGTAACAGGAAGTAAAACAACCCTCCCCATGTTCCCTGCCCCCGGTTCTACCGTTCCTTCAACCCATTTCACACTAACAGAATATAATGCATTTTTATCTCAGACAGAAACTAACTAATGCAAATGTGATACTCCCTTTCCTGTTGCCATCGAAAGTTCAAAACAACTGCCTTGTTTAACCTTGTGTAGTGTGGCAGTGAAAGGGTTAACCTTCTGTAATGTGGTAGTGCACGGGTTAAATCTTTGTAGTGTGGTAGTGAAAGGGTTAACCTTCTGTAGTGTGGTAGTGAAAGGTTAACCTTCTGTATTGTGCTAGTGAATGGGTTGACCCTTTGTAGTGTGGTAGTGAAAGGGTTAACCTTATGTAGTTTGGTAGTGAAAGGGTTAACATTCTGTAATGTGGTAGTTAACCATTTGTAGTGTGGTAGTGAACAGGTTGACCCTCTGTAGTGTGGTAGTGAAAGGGTTAACCTTATGTAGTGTGGTAGTGAACGGGTTAACATTATCTAGTGTGGTAGTGAAAGGGTTTACCAGTTGTAGTGTGGTAGTGGAAGGTTAACCTTCTTTAATGTGGTAGTGAACGGGTTAACCCTTTGTAGTGGTAGTGAAAGGGTTAACCTTATGTAGGTAACAGTGCAGCTCCCTGGCAGTATGTGGTCAAGGGATTGTCCAGAGCGGCTGGACGGTGGGAGGCTGTTGGGGGACGGCCTCCAGGTCCTCGGTGGCTGGACCATACCTGTCAACCCTCCCGTTTTTCCCGGGATTCTCCCGTATTTCACTCTTCTTTCCCACCGTCCTCCCGTTAAAATATTTTCCCGTATTTTTCCAGTTTTTTCTTTTTTTACAAAATGGCTGCAATTCCCCTCCGTGACGACAGGTGGCAGCACAGCAGTGTAGATTAGAACGTTAGCACAGGAAGTCAGACCGGAAGAAGGTTGCGACCCGAAGAAGAAGACGGAAGAGGCTCTGAAACATGCCCACGTTATGACTACGTTTGGGACGAGAAACACTTCAGAGGCAGATCAAGTCACCAAAGCTGAGGTTAAAATGTCTATGCTTTGTGCAAAAGCCAACGTGGCCTTCAGGTTTTGTGACGATTTCAACCTCATCAAAGGTAAGATGGCTTTGTTAATGCTAGCCACAGACTAGCTAGCAGCTAACGTTACTAATGAATAGACAATATACTAGCCTAGGTTTACCCTGCTTTCTGTTAAATGGCTGCTGTGAAAAGGATCTATAGATAGACTGTTTTGCAAATATAAAGGACAATCAAATCTAATCACTGGACTCTTTTGCTCAACAGGTGCCATAGCTGGGGAGTTTGATGACGACGTTACAAGCATAATATAAATCTCAGCCTTTTTCATTGTTGTGCGACGAATCGAATAACAGAAAAAACGACAAAGAATTCGTCATTCTTGCAAGAATTTATGGTGAGTCGAATCTGGAGGTGACGACGAAGTTCCTAGACTAACTTAGCATGTCTTTTTTTATCATGCATATCTTGTGTCTTACCTATTTTCTTTTTTTCTATGCCTATTTTTATTATTGTATTTTGCACAATCAATGCGGGCATGACCACTCGCATTTCACTGTATGCCCTGGTATGTATGTGACAAATAAACCTCTTGATTCTTCTTGAGTTGTAGTATTAATATGTACAGTGATGAAAGTATAAAGACACTATGGTAATACATTGATTGATTGAAAACTTTATTAACAGATTGCAGAATGGGTACAATACAGTATGGCTCAATACACACAATTGTTAAGGGGATGCAGACCGGAGAAGGACTTCTTGTTTACATCACGGTCCCCCATTTTCAATTCATCGTAACATTTATGTATGAATTGTAAAAGATTTAAATAAATATGAACATGTTAATGCTATACTACTACATACAGTGAATTTATACTGAATTAGTCTTACGCTTCCATTCATTTAATGCAGGGATGTTCACAGCATTTCACTTTCAACCAGGTAACTGATTAATTGAATGTAGCAACTAGTAGTTCACCCAGTCCTTGTTGGACTGATAAGTGGTTGCCTAGTGGAGATTTAGGATTCACTGTGTACCCTTGCCTATTATTGATTGATTGATTATAGGATATCATGATATACAGTACATTTGTGACATACATGATATGCAAATATACAGTACTGTTAAACAGAGATCCTAACAGAAAAATATACATACGAGGGGGAGGAGACTACATTGGGATGGGGGAGGGGCTTGGGGGGGAGGCGGGCGGTGGGGGGGGGGTCTCCCGTTTTTTCAAATCCCAATGTTGACAGCTATGGGCTGGGCGGTGGGAGGCTGTTGGGGGAAGGCCTCCAGGTCCTAGATGGTATAGGACAGTGTCTGTGTTCGATGGCCCCCTAAGGGGTCCTACTAATCACCACAAAGTACCCCAAAATACCCCAAAGTATACCCCAAAATACCCCACATTTCCCCCAAATACCCCAAAATACCCCAAAGTACCCCGAAATACCCCAAAGTATACCACAAAATACCCCTTAGTACCCCAACATACCCCAAAGTACAAGCCAGACCTTGTTTCTTATCATGCCATATACCCCCTGTCTAAAATGTGTCAGTTGACAAAAAAATTTAGCACATAGTGTGTTCTTGAGGTGTTACCTGAGGTGCTCTTCCTGCACATATATAGCGCTTTCCTACCTGCACAAAAAGCTTTATAATTGCCTTTCCTTCACCAATTCACACATGCACTCACAGAGCAATGGCAGCCAGATGCCATGCAGGGTGCTAGACTGCTCATTGGGAGCAATTTGGGGTTCAGTGGCATGTGAAAAGAAGGAGCTGCTCTACCTCTGAGCCAATATTTTGTTGTACATTGAGGTATACTTCGGGGAACATCTTTGGGGTATTTTAGGGTATGCTTTGGGGCAGGGCCGGCTCTGATCAATTGGCTGCCCTAGGCAGGATTTTATCTGTTGCCCCCTTGCATCACAGTTTATTCAATAAGCACTCACCCTTTTGTTTTCACATTTTCTTTTATTGAAAAGAACCCACAAAATCAAACAATTAACATCAAAACAGTGAACAAGTGACATTATTATAATAAATATTTACAATATATTATCTTAATATTAACCAGTAGCCAATAGTCTTACTGCAAAAGCGGGCCATTCGGAACCTTTTCAAGGCTGGTTACTATGAACACACAAATCCATTGTTTATAAAGTCTCATATTATGAAATTTTATGATTTGGTTTATTATAAAACTACGCAAATAATGTACAGAGCTAAAGCAAAGTTACTCCCAGACGGGGTGCAAAGGTTTTTTTCAATACATGAAAGAAAATATGATTTGAGAGATATTTGTAAATTTACTGTTCAAAAAGCTAAGAAAGGGATTAAAAGGAGGTGTATTTCTATTATTGCGGTTAACTCCTGGAACAATAGGCTACTGATATACAGTTAAGAATGAGTCATTCGCTTTTGGTTAAAACTATTTTTGAAAACCACAAGGGTGAATAATACTGTTTTTTGATATTTTCTTTTAGAATACTGTTTTGGAGTCTTAATTTTTGTTAAGAATATAGGACAGGCATATAAGCATTATGCTTCAGTCTGTACCTTTTCAGTCACTGTAAAATAAAATATTATTAATGGTATTGTATTGTGTGAGATGATGACTGAATAACTACTACTACTACTACTACTACTACTACTACTACTACTACTACTACTACTACTACTACTACTACTACTACTACTACTACTACTACTACTACTACTACTACTACTACTACTACTACTACTACTACTACTACTACCACTACTACTACTACTACTAATATTAACCAGTAGCCTACTGCCATAAAAAAGTAAGGTCAAATATAATTACAATGAACTTAAATAAAGTAAAATAAAGAAATAAATAATTGCACACAAGTACTGCACACAAACACAAAAGGCACACAAGCACAAGGCTTCGACTTGTAACATACTTAGAAGGCCCCTCATCAAACTCACTTACAGTCTTAATTTCCTAACCTTTCTTGCAGCAAAGTCATCTATGACGTCATCATAAGACAACTGTTTTTTCCGTCCTCGTTCCGTCCTTCCCCCTCCCTCTCCCCCCTTTAGTTTGCGTACACACTCAGCTTTGTGCGCTCTGGGTTTTGTTTATGGTTTGCGTTTTGAGCGTGTAAGCTTGCCGTAGGCGATGATGTCACGCTCGAACATCAACAGGAAGAGTTTAATACGGCAGTGGAGACTGGATGCTGATATAAAGAACAAATAACCAATAAATATGAAGTTATATTTGAACCTCTGTTGTCAAGCCTTGTCAATATAACCCACCCCCATTTTCTCACGAATGGAACTGGTGTCGTGGAGTCCGCTTTGAACGTTTTCCAAGGTTAACGCTAAGCTAACGCTAGTTAGCTTACGCTAACGCTAGTTAGCAGCTAACATTAGCCCATCGCTCGCGGCAATTTTATTGCATGTCATTGATCTACCGGTCGATCACGGCCGACTGGTTGGGCACCACTGGTCTAATAGAAATAAATGCATTCGAACAAGAAACCAATGTATAGTCATAGCAATGGCAAAAAAAATTGCCAGGCCTAATGCGAGCCAGGGAAGTGCTGTGCGTTGTAACGTGGCTTCATGTTTTCATCCACTGAGCCGTGAGGCTCCACATGCTTGTTTGGTTGAGGTCTGAACTCGCAAATTGCCCATAAATATCGTTTTTGTGGGTATTGTCCAGTTGTTGCTGTATGTTTGTATCTGCCCAAAATTCAAGCAAGCATGAAAGCATTACAGTAACGACGTTGTGTGTGTCAGCAAGTTGATACAGAAGCCTCTCCCGTGTTTTGGTAGAAGCTCGCACACCACACCCCCACTCCCACTGGCGCGCACCCGAAACCACCTATTTCAGCGGTCCAGGTTTGGAGCGAATCAGCGTCCCGGGGGACGGGGGGGAGCGTTCTCACTAGAATGAATGAATGACACACCCTTTTCTGGTGCGATCCGGCTCTGATTCGACCCCGAATGGTGAGTGAGAAAGCACCCTGAGTCACAGCCTCAATATATACTGTTCTGTAGTTACTGAAACTGAATGAATATGTCACTGCCCCACCTAGAATAACTTTCACCAGCCACCACTGCTCTGGGATATGGAGGTGGTGGAGGTGGAGTTAGTTCTGTCAGGATGTTTAATAAGAGCTGTTGTCGCTCTCCTATATAAACAGATGTGTTTCTGGGTGTACTACTCGGGTGTGGGGACCTGGAGTGAGATCTCTGAGCTTGTGGGTGAGGTGCAGTGAGCGTAGAGAGGGTAGAGTGAGGTGCAGTGAGCGTAGAGAGGGTAGAAGAGTGAGGTGCAGTGAGCGTAGAGAGGGTAGAGTGAGGTGCAGTGAGCGTAGAGAGGGTAGTAGAGTGAGGTGCAGTGAGTGTAGAGAGGGTAGAAGAGTGAGGTGTAGTGAGTGTAGAGAGGGTAGAGTGAGGTGCAGTGAGCGTAGAGAGGGTAGAGTGAGGTGCAGTGAGTGTAGAGAGGGTAGAGTGAGGTGCAGTGAGCGTAGAGAGGGTAGAGTGAGGTGCAGTGAGCGTAGAGAGGGTAGAGTGAGGTGCAGTGAGTGTAGAGAGGGTAGAGTGAGGTGCAGTGAGCGTAGAGAGGGTAGAGTGAGGTGCAGTGAGCGTAGAGAGGGTAGAGTGAGGTGCAGTGAGCGTAGAGAGGGTAGAGTGAGGTGCAGTGAGCGTAGAGAGGGTAGAAGAGTGAGGTGCAGTGAGCGTAGAGAGGGTAGAGTGAGGTGCAGTGAGCGTAGAGAGGGTAGAGAGTGAGGTGCGGTGCAGTAGAGAGGGTAGAGTGAGGTGCAGTGAGTGTAGAGAGGGTAGAGTGAGGTGCAGTGAGCGTAGAGAGGGTAGAGTGAGGTGCAGTGAGTGTAGAGAGGGTAGAGTGAGGTGCAGTGAGCGTAGAGAGGGTAGAGTGAGGTGCAGTGAGCGTAGAGAGGGTAGAGTGAGGTGCAGTGAGCGTAGAGAGGGTAGAGTGAGGTGCAGTGAGCGTAGAGAGGGTAGAGTGAGGTGCAGTGAGTGTAGAGAGGGTAGAGTGAAGTGCGGTGAGTGTAGAGAGGGTAGAGTGAGGTGCAGTGAGCGTAGAGAGGGTAGAGTGAGGTGCAGTGAGCGTAGAGAGGGTAGAGTGAGGAGCAGTGAGCGTAGAGAGGGTAGAAGAGTGAGGTGCAGTGAGTGTAGAGAGGGTAGAGTGAGGTGCAGCGAGCGTAGAGAGGGTAGAGTGAGGTGCAGTGAGCGTAGAGAGGGTAGAGTGAGGTGTAGTGAGCGTAGAGAGGGTAGAAGAGTGAGGTGCAGTGAGTGTAGAGAGGGTAGAGTGAGGTGCAGCGAGCGTAGAGAGGGTAGAGAGAGGTGTAGTGAGTGTAGAGAGGGTAGAGTGAGGTGTAGTGAGCGTAGAGAGGGTAGAGTGAGGTGCGGTGAGCGTAGAGAGGGTAGAGTGAGGTGCAGTGAGCGTAGAGAGGGTAGAGTGAGGTGCAGTGAGCGTAGAGAGGGTAGAGAGAGGTGCAGTGAGCGTAGAGAGGGTAGAGTGAGGTGCAGTGAGTGTAGAGAGGGTAGAGTGAGGTGCAGTGAGCGTAGAGAGGGTAGAGAGAGGTGCAGTGAGCGTAGAGAGGGTAGAGTGAGGTGCAGTGAGTGTAGAGAGGGTAGAGTGAGGTGCAGTGAGTGTAGAGAGGGTAGAGTGAGGTGCAGTGAGCGTAGAGAGGGTAGAGTGAGGTGCAGTGAGCGTAGAGAGGGTAGAGTGAGGTGTAGTGAGTGTAGAGAGGGTAGAGTGAGGTGCAGTGAGCGTAGAGAGGGTAGAGTGAGGTGCAGTGAACGTAGAGAGGGTAGAGTGAGGTGCAGTGAGCGTAGAGAGGGTAGAGTGAGGAGCAGTGAGCGTAGAGAGGGTAGAGTGAGGTGCAGTGAGCGTAGAGAGGGTAGAGTGAGGTGCAGTGAGCGTAGAGAGGGTAGAGTGAGGTGCAGTGAGCGTAGAGAGGGTAGAGTGAGGTGCAGTGAGCGTAGAGAGGGTAGAGTGAGGTGCGGTGAGCGTAGAGAGGGTAAAGAGAGATGCAGTGAGCGTAGAGAGGGTAGAGTGAGGTGCAGTGGGTGTAGAGAGGGTAGAAGAGTGAGGTGCAGTGAGCGTAGAGAGGGTAGAGAGAGGTTCAGTGAGCGTAGAGAGGGTAGAGAGAGGTTCAGTGAGCGTAGAGAGGGTAGAGTGAGGTGCAGTGAGTGTAGAGAGGGTAGAGTGAGGTGCAGTGAGCGTAGAGAGGGTAGAGAGAGGTTCAGTGAGCGTAGAGAGGGTAGAGAGAGATTCAGTGAGCTGAGAGAGACTCTGGGCAGGTGTGTGGTGTCCAGCTGTGTCCAGGTTTTTTTTCTCGACCCCCCCTTCCCCCAGCCCCTCTTCGCCGGTGCCGCATCCCACCCTGTCCACTCCCGGCTGGCCTGGTTGGCCGCCTAGTAGTCGTCCATTGAGGGGGGGGGGGTACTGTATCGCTCCCCAGGTTGCTGCGCCATCCTGTGGACTATTTCAGGTGGTGCAGCTTTGTTCCCTGATCACCATGTTATGTCATGTTATTATTATCAATGTGTGTTCTGTTCATTTGATGTCTGTCTGTGTTACACTCCCTGGTTTCTCCTATCTGTGTGCGTTTTGTGTTCTGGTTAGTGTTGCTATTTTGTGTGTATATATATTTCAACCTTGTAATGTTCTGTGTCACTCTGTCTCCCCAGCTGAGTCCAATCACCAGTGATGGGAATAACGGCGCTATAAGTAATGGCGTTACTAACGGCATTCGTTTTTTTCAGTAACGAGTAATCTAACGGATTACTCTTCCAATCTTAATAACGCCGTTAGCGTTACTGCAAAAAAATGCGGCGCGTTACTATGAATGAACCTGTTTCTTTCATCAGACAGATCTCTGCGCCGAGAGGCAATAATATGTTCTTCCTTGTTTAGTGGGCAGTGCGCGAGCCAAGCATACATGCTGGCGATTGGCTGAGGTTGAATAAAATGTCATGGTAAGCCAATCAGAGGTGGAGGTGGGCGGGTGTCTAAAGCATCCAGAGTCTGACACACAGCGCGACAAGACAAGCGATCACTGATCAGTCAGCATGAGACCGTCCGTGTAGTGTACGTTTTGAGCCCAAATAATCCAAAACGAATCCAACAAACAACACAAGCGACTCAGTCAACATGAGACCGCGGGTCCATGAGCGTTTTGTGTTCACTCTTTGCAGCGCAGGGCACTGAGTGGCTCTACTGCAGTGCCGACAGCCTTATCAACAGTGCTGCACTTCCTGGTTTAATAGCACAGGCTTCAGGTTCTCTGTATGTCATGCATGTCTTAAATGTCATGATTAGATTAGTTTAGATGATTCGATTAGATTCTTATATCTGTATGTTGTGTATGTCATTGATTGATTGATTGAAAAGTTTATTAACAGATTGCAGAATGGGTACAGTACAGTACAGCTCAATACATACAATTGTTAAGGGGATGCAGACCAGAGAAAGACTTTCGTCATAAATGTCATGAATTGAAAATGGGGGACCCTGATGTAAACAAGACGAAACTCTTTCTCTGGTCTGCATCCCCTTAACAATTGTGTGTATTGAGCCGTACTGTATTGTACCCATTCTGCAATCTGTTAATTAAAATGTTCAATCAATCAGTATATATTTGTTATTTATTTTTGCTTAACAAGCATAATTTAATGTTGCCCAGTTGTGGCCTGTTGAGGGGCAATACATATCAAAAGTTCCAAAACATCTATTCTGTTTGTATTTGTATGATCCACTATATAAACATAGTAATTATAATATCTACATACATGGCATTTGATTGGAGGCTAGTCTCACTTTGTCCCACAGCAACATTAAAATAGTTTAGATTTGTGTATGTTGTTTATGTAAAAAAAAATCTTGAAAGTAACGCAATAGTTACTTTCTGAAGTAACTAGTTACTTTTATAATTTGTAACTGAGTAAGTAATTTAGTTACTTTTTGGAAGAAGTAACTAGTAACTGTAACTAGTTACTTTTTTAAAGTAACTTGCCCAACACTGCCAATCACCCAATTACCCTCCTGTGTCAATCAGTGTCTGTATATATGCCTGTGAGTTCCTGTCTTCCCTGTCGCATCATTACACATTGTTACCCGGTTCCTGTCTTTGTGCTCGTTGTTGTTAGCCGTTCACTGAACACTGTTGTAAGTATCACACTGTCTTGTGTTTCTATCGCTCATGTTGTTGGAGGATAGTTTACTTTTATAGTGTTTTTGTTTTGCAGGGCAATTAGTTTGTTTTTAGTCTTGTCCCTTCTCTTTGTTTCTTGAGCCACTCTGAACAACATTAAAGGAGCCGTGCTCACTTTTTCAAGATTCAACTGTTGTCTTCGTCACTCCTCTGCTGGTCTGTGCCTGGGTTCCTCTCTGTCCACATTTAAGTATGCCTAATTGTAACAGGTCTGTAGGGTTGGGGCGCTTCTTGTACCATTTGCACAAAGTACTTTATTAAAATCTGGTTACGTTTTAGTGCAACTACATCCATACTAACCTCCTGGGCCATGTGTAAGGCAACAAGAAACAAAGGACTTGACTATATTTCCAGTCTGTTTGTGTTAGCCCCAGACCCACTTATATATATTATATTTATGACATATTTCTTCAGTTTTTTGCAAATCTCTACTTTGTCTTGCAGTCCTTTGCTGAGTAAAAAAAGAAAGAAAGAAAGTTAATATTATATCAAGCAACAATCTGACACATGCAAATATCTCATGATAATTGACTTGTAACCAAACGGTTCCTCATCCTTCAGCTTCGCAAGGCAATAGTCATGCATTTTTAACCAATCATAGCAACAAACAATACATTTGTAACCAAGCAATGGCTTTGACACACACACATACTCACACGAGCATGCACAAACACACACGCACGTACACACAGAACCCCAAATCCCATTCCTCTTCTAAATATAGTTGATATTTCATGTGTTGCTTCTCATGTGATCCCCCAAACACCCACATCTGCTTAGCTTAGTTAGTGAGTGTAGAGAGGGTAGAGTGAGGTGCAGTGAGCGTAGAGAGGGTAGAGTGAGGTGCAGTGAGCGTAGAGAGGGTAGAGTGAGGTGCAGTGAGCGTAGAGAGGGTAGTAGAGTGAGGTGCAGTGAGTGTAGAGAGGGTAGAGTGAGGTGCAGTGAGTGTAGAGAGGGTAGAGTGAGGTGCAGTGAGTGTAGAGAGGGTAGAGTGAGGTGCAGTGAGCGTAGAGAGGGTAGTAGAGTGAGGTGCAGTGAGCGTAGAGAGGGTAGTAGAGTGAGGTGCAGTGAGTGTAGAGAGGGTAGTAGAGTGAGGTGCAGTGAGCGTAGAGAGGGTAGAGTGAGGTGTAGTGAGTGTAGAGAGGGTAGAGTGAGGTGTAGTGAGTGTAGAGAGGGTAGAGTGAGGTGCAGTGAGTGTAGAGAGGGTAGAGTGAGGTGCAGTGAGCGTAGAGAGGGTAGAGTGAGGTGCAGTGAGCGTAGAGAGGGTAGAGTGAGGTGCAGTGAGCGTAGAGAGGGTAGAGTGAGGTGCAGTGAGCGTAGAGAGGGTAGAGAGAGGTGCAGTGAGCGTAGAGAGGGTAGAGTGAGGTGCAGTGAGCGTAGAGAGGGTAGAGTGAGGTGCAGTGAGCGTAGAGAGGGTAGAGTGAGGTGCAGTGAGCGTAGAGAGGGTAGTAGAGTGAGGTGCAGTGAGTGTAGAGAGGGTAGTAGAGTGAGGTGCAGTGAGTGTAGAGAGGGTAGTAGAGTGAGGTGCAGTGAGTGTAGAGAGGGTAGAGTGAGGTGCAGTGAGCGTAGAGAGGGTAGAGTGAGGTGCAGTGAGCGTAGAGAGGGTAGTAGAGTGAGGTGCAGTGAGTGTAGAGAGGGTAGAGTGAGGTGCAGTGAGCGTAGAGAGGGTAGAGTGAGGTGCAGTGAGTGTAGAGAGGGTAGAGTGAGGTGCAGTGAGCGTAGAGAGGGTAGAAGAGTGAGGTGCAGTGAGCGTAGAGAGGGTAGAAGAGTGAGGTGCAGTGAGCGTAGAGAGGGTAGAGTGAGGTGCGGTGAGCGTAGAGAGAGGGTAGAGTGAGGTGCAGTGAGTGTAGAGAGGGTAGAGTGAGGTGCGGTGAGCGTAGAGAGAGGGTAGAGTGAGGTGCAGTGAGCGTAGAGAGGGTAGAGAGAGGTGCAGTGAGCGTAGAGAGGGTAGAAGAGTGAGGTGCAGTGAGTGTAGAGAGGGTAGAGTGAGGTGCAGTGAGTGTAGAGAGGGTAGAGTGAGGTGCAGTGAGTGTAGAGAGGGTAGAGTGAGGTGTAGTGAGCGTAGAGAGGGCAGAGTGAGGTGCAGTGAGTGTAGAGAGGGTAGAGTGAGGTGCAGTGAGCTTAGAGAGGGTAGAGTGAGGTGCAGTGAGTGTAGAGAGGGTAGAGTGAGGTGCAGTGAGCTTAGAGAGGGTAGAGTGAGGTGCAGTGAGCGTAGAGAGGGTAGAGTGAGGTGTAGTGAGTGTAGAGAGGGTAGAGTGAGGAGCAGTGAGCGTAGAGAGGGTAGAGTGAGGTGCAGTGAACGTAGAGAGGGTAGAGTGAGGTGCAGTGAGCGTAGAGAGGGTAGAGTGAGGAGCAGTGAGCGTAGAGAGGGTAGAGTGAGGAGCAGTGAGCGTAGAGAGGGTAGAGTGAGGTGTAGTGAGCGTAGAGAGGGTAGAGTGAGGAGCAGTGAGCGTAGAGAGGGTAGAGTGAGGAGCAGTGAGCGTAGAGAGGGTAGAGTGAGGTGTAGTGAGTGTAGAGAGGGTAGAGTGAGGAGCAGTGAGCGTAGAGAGGGTAGAGTGAGGAGCAGTGAGCGTAGAGAGGGTAGAGTGAGGAGCAGTGAGCTTAGAGAGGGTAGAGTGAGGTGCAGTGAGCGTAGAGAGGGTAGAGTGAGGTGTAGTGAGTGTAGAGAGGGTAGAGTGAGGAGCAGTGAGCGTAGAGAGGGTAGAGTGAGGTGTAGTGAGTGTAGAGAGGGTAGAGTGAGGAGCAGTGAGCGTAGAGAGGGTAGAGTGAGGAGCAGTGAGCGTAGAGAGGGTAGAGTGAGGTGTAGTGAGTGTAGAGAGGGTAGAGTGAGGAGCAGTGAGCTTAGAGAGGGTAGAGTGAGGTGCAGTGAGCGTAGAGAGGGTAGAGTGAGGAGCAGTGAGCGTAGAGAGGGTAGAGTGAGGTGCAGTGAGCGTAGAGAGGGTAGAGTGAGGTGCAGTGAGCGTAGAGAGGGTAGAGTGAGGTGCAGTGAGCGTAGAGAGGGTAGAGTGAGGTGCAGTGAGTGTAGAGAGGGTAGAGTGAGGTGCAGTGAGCGTAGAGAGGGTAGAGTGAGGTGCAGTGAGCGTAGAGAAGGTAGAGTGAGGTGTAGTGAGTGTAGAGAGGGTAGAGTGAGGAGCAGTGAGCGTAGAGAGGGTAGAAGAGTGAGGTGCAGTGAGCGTAGAGAGGGTAGAGTGAGGTGCAGTGAGTGTAGAGAGGGTAGAGTGAGGTGCAGTGAGCGTAGAGAGGGTAGAGTGAGGTGCAGTGAGTGTAGAGAGGGTAGAGTGAGGTGTAGTGAGCGTAGAGAGGGTAGAGTGAGGTGCAGTGAGTGTAGAGAGGGTAGAGTGAGGTGCAGTGAGCGTAGAGAGGGTAGAAGAGTGAGGTGCAGTGAGTGTAGAGAGGGTAGAGTGAGGTGCAGTGAGTGTAGAGAGGGTAGAGTGAGGTGCAGTGAGCGTAGAGAGGGTAGAGTGAGGTGCAGTGAGCGTAGAGAGGGTAGAGTGAGGTGCAGTGAGTGTAGAGAGGGTAGAGTGAGGTGCAGTGAGCGTAGAGAGGGTAGAGTGAGGTGCAGTGAGCGTAGAGAGGGTAGAGTGAGGTGCAGTGAGCGTAGAGAGGGTAGAGTGAGGTGTAGTGAGCGTAGAGAGGGTAGAGTGAGGTGCGGTGAACGTAGAGAGGGTAGAGTGAGGTGCAGTGAGCGTAGAGAGGGTAGAGTGAGGTGCAGTGAGCGTAGAGAGGGTAGAGTGAGGTGCGGTGAGCGTAGAGAGGGTAGAGTGAGGTGCGGTGAGTGTAGAGAGGGTAGAGTGAGGTGCGGTGAGCGTAGAGAGGGTAGAGTGAGGTGCGGTGAGTGTAGAGAGGGTAGAGTGAGGTACGGTGAGTGTAGAGAGGGTAGAGTGAGGTGCAGTGAGTGTAGAGAGGGTAGAGTGAGGTGCGGTGAGTGTAGAGAGAGTAGAGTGAGGTGCGGTGAGCGTAGAGAGGGTAGAGTGAGGTGCGGTGAGTGTAGAGAGGGTAGAGTGAGGTGCAGTGAGTGTAGAGAGGGTAGAGTGAGGTGCGGTGAGCGTAGAGAGGGTAGAGTGAGGTGCAGTGAGCGTAGAGAGGGTAGAGTGAGGTGCAGTGAGCGTAGAGAGGGTAGAGTGAGGTGTAGTGAGCGTAGAGAGGGTAGAGTGAGGTGCAGTGAGCGTAGAGAGGGTAGAGTGAGGTGCAGTGAGCGTAGAGAGGGTAGAGTGAGGTGCAGTGAGTGTAGAGAGAGTAGAGTGAGGTGCGGTGAGTGTAGAGAGGGTAGAGTGAGGTGCAGTGAGTGTAGAGAGGGTAGAGTGAGGTGCAGTGAACGTAGAGAGGGTAGAGTGAGGTGCAGTGAGTGTAGAGAGGGTAGAGTGAGGTGCAGTGAGTGTAGAGAGGGTAGAGTGAGGTGCAGTGAGTGTAGAGAGGGTAGAGTGAGGTGCAGTGAGTGTAGAGAGGGTAGAGTGAGGTGCAGTGAGTGTAGAGAGGGTAGAGTGAGGTGCAGTGAACGTAGAGAGGGTAGAAGAGTGAGGTGCAGTGAGCGTAGAGAGGGTAGAGTGAGGTGCAGTGAGCGTAGAGAGGGTAGAGTGAGGTGCAGTGAGTGTAGAGAGGGTAGAGTGAGGTGCAGTGATCGTAGAGAGGGTAGAGTGAGGTGCAGTGAGCGTAGAGAGGGTAGAGTGAGGTGCAGTGAGCGTAGAGAGGGCAGAGTGAGGTGCGGTGAGTGTAGAGAGGGTAGAGTGAGGTGCAGTGAGCGTAGAGAAGGTAGAGTGAGGTGCGGTGAGCGTAGAGAGGGTAGAGTGAGGTGCAGTGATCGTAGAGAGGGTAGAGTGAGGTGCAGTGAGCGTAGAGAGGGTAGAGTGAGGTGCAGTGAGCGTAGAGAGGGTAGAGTGAGGTGCGGTGAGCGTAGAGAGGGTAGAGTGAGGTGCAGTGATCGTAGAGAGGGTAGAGTGAGGTGCAGTGAGCGTAGAGAGGGTAGAGTGAGGTGCAGTGAGCGTAGAGAGGGTAGAGTGAGGTGCAGTGAGCGTAGAGAGGGTAGAGTGAGGTGCAGTGAGTGTAGAGAGGGTAGAGTGAGGTGTAGTGAGCGTAGAGAGGGTAGAGTGAGGTGTAGTGAGCGTAGAGAGGGTAGAGTGAGGTGCAGTGAGCGTAGAGAGGGTAGAGTGAGGTGCAGTGAGTGTAGAGAGGGTAGAGTGAGGTGCAGTGAGTGTAGAGAGGGTAGTAGAGTGAGGTGCAGTGAGTGTAGAGAGGGTAGAGTGAGGTGCAGTGAGTGTAGAGAGGGTAGAGTGAGGTGCAGTGAGTGTAGAGAGGGTAGAGTGAGGTGCAGTGAGCGTAGAGAGGGTAGAGTGAGGTGCAGTGAGTGTAGAGAGGGTAGAGTGAGGTGCAGTGAGCGTAGAGAGGGTAGAGTGAGGTGCAGTGAGCGTAGAGAGGGTAGAGAGAGGTGCAGTGAGTGTAGAGAGGGTAGTAGAGTGAGGTGCAGTGAGTGTAGAGAGGGTAGAGTGAGGTGCAGTGAGTGTAGAGAGGGTAGAGTGAGGTGCAGTGAGTGTAGAGAGGGTAGAGTGAGGTGCAGTGAGCGTAGAGAGGGTAGAGTGAGGTGCAGTGAGTGTAGAGAGGGTAGAGTGAGGTGCAGTGAGCGTAGAGAGGGTAGAGTGAGGTGCGGTGAGCGTAGAGAGGGTAGAGTGAGGTGTAGTGAGCGTAGAGAGGGTAGAGTGAGGTGCAGTGAGTGTAGAGAGGGTAGAGTGAGGTGTAGTGAGCGTAGAGAGGGTAGAGTGAGGTGTAGTGAGCGTAGAGAGGGTAGAGTGAGGTGTAGTGAGCGTAGAGAGGGTAGAGTGAGGTGGATTACTCTTCCAATCTTAATAATGCCATTAGCGTTACTGCAAAAAGATGCGGCGCGTTACTATGAATGAACCTGTTTCTTTCATCAGACATATCTCTGCGCCGAGAGGCAATAATATGTTCTTCCTTGTTTAGTGGACAGTGCGCGAGCCAAGCATACATGCTGACGATTGGCTGAGGTTGAATAAAATGTCATGGTAAGCCAATCAGAGGTGGAGGTGGGCGGGTGTCTAAAGCATCCAGAGTCTGACACACAGCGCGACAAGACAAGCGATCACTGATCAGTCAGCATGAGACCGCGGTCCGTGTAGTGTACGTTTTGAGCCCAAATAATCCAAAACTAATCCAACGAACAACACAAGCGACTCAGTCAACATGAGACCGCGGGTCCATGAGCGTTTTGTGTTCACTCTTTGCAGCGCAGGGCACTGAGTGGCTCTACTGCAGTGCCGACAGCCTTATCAACAGTGCTGCACTTCCTGGTTTAATAGCACAGGCTTCAGGTTCTCTGTATGTCATGCATGTCTTAAATGTCATGATTAGATTAGTTTAGATGATTTGATTAGATTCGTATATCTGTATGTTGTGTATGTCATTGATTGATTGATTGATTGAAAAGTTTATTAACAGATTGCAGAAGGGGTACAGTACAGTACAGCTCAATACATACAATTGTTAAGGGGATGCAGACCAGAGAAAGACTTTCGTCATAAATGTCATGAATTGAAAATGGGGGACCCTGATGTAAATAAGACGAAACTCTTTCTCTGGTCTGCATCCCCTTAACAATTGTGTGTATTGAGCCGTACTGTATTGTACCCATTCTGCAATCTGTTAATTAAAATGTTCAATCAATCAGTATTTGTTATTAATTTTTGCTTAACAAGCATAATTTAATGTTGCCCAGTTGTGGCCTGTTGAGGGGCAATACATATCAAAAGTTCCAAAACATCTATTCTGTTTGTATTTGTATGATCCACTATATAAACATAGTAATTATAATATCTACATACATGGCATTTGATTGGAGGCTAGTCTCACTTTGTCCCACAGCAACATTAAAATAGTTTAGATTTGTGTATGTTGTTTATGTAAAAAAAAATCTTGAAAGTAACGCAATAGTTACTTTCTGAAGTAACTAGTTACTTTTATAATTTGTAACTGAGTAAGTAATTTAGTTACTTTTTGGGAGGAGGAACTAGTAACTGTAACTAGTTACTTTTTTAAAGTAACTTGCCCAACACTGCCAATCACCCAATTACCCTCCTGTGTCAATCAGTGTCTGTATATATGCCTGTGAGTTCCTGTCTTCCCTGTCGCATCATTACACGTTGTTACCCGGTTCCTGTCTTTGTGCTCGTTGTTGTTAGCCGTTCACTGAACACTGTTGTAAGTAGCACACTGTCTTGTGTTTCTATCGCTCATGTTGTTGGAGGATAGTTTACTTTTATAGTGTTTTTGTTTTGCAGGGCAATTAGTTTGTTTTTAGTCTTGCCCCTTCTCTTTGTTTCTTGAGCCACTCTGAACAACATTAAAGGAGCCGTGCTCACTTTTTCAAGATTCAACTGTTGTCTTCGTCTCTCCTCTGCTGGTCTGCGCCTGGGTTCCTCTCTGTCCACATTTAAGTATGTCTAATCGTAACAGGTCTGTAGGGTTGGGGCGCTTCTTGTACCATTTGCACAAAGTACTTTATTAAAATCTGGTTACGTTTTAGTGCAACTACATCCATACTAACCTCCTGGGCCATGTGTAAGGCAACAAGAAACAAAGGACTTGACTATATTTCCAGTCTGTTTGTGTTAGCCCCAGACCCACTTATATATTATATTTATGACATATTTCTTCAGTTTTTTGCAAATCTCTACTTTGTCTTGCAGTCCTTTGCTGTGTAAAAAAAGAAAGAAAGAAAGTTAATATTATATCAAGCAACAATCTGACACATGCAAATATCTCATGATAATTGACTTGTAACCAAACAGTTCCTCATCCTTCAGCTTCGCAAGGCAATAGTCATGCATTTTTAACCAATCATAGCAACAAACAATACATTTGTAACCAAGCAATGGCTTTGACACACACACATACTCACACGAGCATGCACAAACACACACGCACGTACACACAGAACCCCAAATCCCATTCTTCTTCTAAATATAGTTGATATTTCATGTGTTGCTTCTCATGTGATCCCCCAAACACCCACATCTGCTTAGCTAGAGAATTAAATTAAATAAATAAACAGCCAAACAGAATTGCAAGTGCGATGTCACACTAAAGATTAAAGTACCCTTTGATAGCTTCATATCTAATGCTGGAATGTGTGTGTGTTTACGAAAATGTGTGTATGTGTATGTGTATTTATGTGTATGTGTATGTGTGTGTGTGTGTGTGTGTGTGTGTGTGTGTGTGTGTATGTGTATGTGGATGTGTGTGTATGTGTATGTGTGTACAGGTATGTGTGTGTATGTGTGTATTTCATAATCTCATCCAAACTGTTGTTTCTGGCTTTTTAATCAGCATTAATCATGTCAGGTTCTCGATGCATAAAACCCGAGTGCACAGCGAGAACAGCACCAGCGGATCCTGCGTAGCGTATCCCGCCAAATCACCTCACCGTGGAACAGCAGAAACATCTGTTGCCTCCTTGTTCACATAATTTTCTTCCCTCTGCTCTTAATAATCTTTCATCATTAGTTCAAAAAAATCAAATAAAAAAGTGTTGTTACAGATGGGTTTTGTTTGTGTCCTTGGCAGGTGACCGCTTAGGATAAATCTGTGATAGTGTATTGTGATAATACACAAGGTGTGCCCTTCACGGTCTAGAAAAACATATTCAGGTACAATTATACTGTATGCTATATTTTTATTTATTTATTTCTACAATCGCATTTCACAATGTCTAAGAATATCATAATTATCTCTCCAATTATATCAGTTGCATTTCCTTTGTTAGAAATACATAGAAAGCCCGTCTGACCGGCTAATGCCAACCGTAGAACTGTTATATGTTCCAATCGCTACACAACAACACATCAGTGTGGAGCGTCTAGCTGCATTACAACAGTAATATTTACTAGGATGTCCGATATTATCGGCCTACCGATATTATCGGCCGATATCGGCATTAAAATGTGATATCGGAAAATATCGGTGTCGGTTTTCAATTTTAATTTTTTATTTTAGAATTTTTTTTACATTTCTATAACCTTTATTTACCCAGGCAAGCAAGTAAGAACAAATTCAGATTTTATTTATTGTCAAAAGTATGCATAATGTTGTGTTAATTCCACAACAAGAGAAATGTAATGTTAATTACCTGAAATTATTCCGTTTTTTGGGGGGGGGAACCCTGCATATATCGGTATCGGTTGATATCGGTTGATATTGGTATCGGAAATTAAGAGTTGGACAATATCGGTATATCGGTATCGGTAAAAAAGCCAATATCGAGCATCCCTAATATTTACCAAACTCCTGCTCAGGGAAGAATAGCGCTGTGTGTGGTGGCCACAGCTGTCGGTATAGAGAACGCCTCCCTTATGAGATATTTTCTCTCTCTTCTCTCTCTCCAGAGTCGGCGCCAGGGGGGCATATTGTAACAGCGGGGGGGCATACATAAATAAAATATAGGATTCAGAAAACGAATTTCCCGCAAACCAACACAGATTTCAAAACATGAGTGCGCATAAGAGATAAGACAGTCTCTCTCTCTTTCTCTCTCTCACGTCACAAACACACTCGCGTCTCGCGCACACACACACAAATGAAACCGTATGAAATAGCCCGAGGCTGGGCTTAAATTCATTAACAAGTGAAAGTATTATTAATAATAACAAGGGGCAAGGCGGCTTAAATTAAACAGTATGAGTCGTAGGACTTAGAAGAGTTGGAGGCGGCGAGTCGTGGCACTGAATCTCCTCAGG
>NW_028172860.1:87500-285000 GCF_963971535.1 Notolepis coatsorum | reverse complement strand
CAAGTTAGCTCTAGGCATGAACGTGAATAAATACAGATGCTGGTACTAAAGTGTCCATTACTTCTTCTTACTACGACATAACATATTGGCGACGACGATGTCGATGTTGAACCTAAGCCAACCGGCACCTTTTCTTCAAAACGGCGGAGAGCCAGCCATTCCATTCACGGCATGGATCCGCTCGTTCGAAAATTACCTACTAGCCATGTCCGAGAAGGAGCTACCTGACGCGCGCAAGCGTGCCCTGCTCGTCCATTGTTTGGGAGTGGAAGGACAAAGACTTTTCTATACAATGACGGTGGCAGATGATAAGTACGCCACAGCTTTATCAGTTATTAGAAAGTTCTTTACACGGAAAGTTAATGTAGTGGCGGAGCGCTACCGTTTTCGTCAACGTAGCCAACGCAATGGCGAGAGCACGGACCAGTACGTTGCCTCCCTGAAGGAGCTAGCTACAACTTGTGAGTTCGGGGGGATGGAAGAGGAAATGATCTGGGACCAGCTGGTCGAAAAGACCAACTCAGCACGCATCAGGGAGCGATTACTACTGGAAGTTCCACTGACACTGACCAAGGCTGTAATGATCGCTGCTCAGATTGAAACCGCGTTGTCGGAGGCAAAAGCCATGCTTCAGGGACAGCCGGAGAGCACGGTGGAGGCGGTCCAGTTTTCACGCTCGCGACAGTACAAGTCACAGCGGGGTAATTTCAATGCGTCACCGCAACCCTTGCCTACACAATCTATGCAGGGTAAGACATGTTACAGATGTGGCTCTCCTCAACACATCGCCAGCTTTGATGGATGCCCTGCTAGGGATGCACTGTGCAACACGTGTAAAAAGAAGGGACATTTTTCAAAAGTGTGTCGGGGCTCTAACAGAGTGGGTGAGGTAACCGAGTCTGAGATTGTACCTGAAGTGACTGTATTGTGCATGGTAGATGGTGCACGTTCGGTTGAAAAGATAGTGTGTACAGTGCAGGTTAGCACAGATGAACGAGACGGTCAGGACATTGAGCTCATGCTAGATACAGGTTCAGCTGTGTCTATTTTGCCCAGAGCGAGTTACATGCAATTATTCCCTAATGCATCTCTTACAACACCAAAGCTAAGTCTAGTCAGCTACGGAGGTAATGCAATCCCCGTTCATGGATGCTTGAAGGCTAGTGTAGCTTTTCAGCAAATTCAGTTGCGACCAGTGTTGAGAAAAATACACTTGGGTGTGCAAAGGCATTCACACATAAGGTGAAAATACGTCCAGAAGTCAGACCGGTACAACAACGACTACGTAGATTGCCATTCTCAGTTAGAGCAGCTGTATCCCAGGAGATAAAGAGACTGGTAGAGCAGGACATAATCGAGCCTGTAGAGGCATCTGAATGGATCTCACCCATAGTCGTTACTACAAAGAAAAACGCAGAATTACGCCTCTGTGTGGACCTGAGGGAGCCAAATAAGGCAGTAGTCATAGATGGGTTTCCACTACCCCACATGGAGGAACTGTTTACAGAATTGAGGGGCGCGACACTGTTTTCGACATTAGACCTCCAGAGTGCTTATCACCAGGTTACACTACACGAGGACAGCCGTAGCTTGACGACATTCATTACTCATGATGGACTGTTTCGCTTTAAGAGAGTGCCGTACGGACTGGCATCGGCACCCAGCTGTTTCCAACGGATGATGTCAATAATCCTCAAAGGGCTGTCGGGGGTCCAGTGCTATCTCGATGACATCATTGTCACAGGTACATCAGTGGAGGAGCACGACAGGAACCTGACGGCGGTGCTGCGACGCATAGACGACGCGGGGCTCAAGCTCAACTACTCCAAGTGTCACGTCAGGAAAACGGAGCTGACTTTCCTGGGGCACACAGTGTCAGCAAAAGGACTACAACCTGACGCATCTCACGCTGCTGCTGTGTCTGAGCTGCCCCCACCTACAGATCTCATCAGGCTGAGGTCATTCCTGGGGCTAACAGGGTGGTATGCAAAATTCATCCCAGACTACGCCGTTGTCGTGGAGCCGCTGCGAGCGCTGCTTCGAGGGTCAGCAACATTCGACTGGACTCCTGAGGCTCAGCAGAGTTTTGAGGCAGTTAAAGGACTCATAGTTGATAGCCCTGCACTCTCACTCTTTGACCCTGAGCTGCCCACGGTCTTCACTACAGACGCATCGGACTACGGTCTGGGCGCCGTCCTCACCCAGATGCATCCGGACGCCTCAGAAAGGACTGTGGCGTTCGCCTCCCGCACGCTGTCCCAGGCAGAGAGGAAATATTCTACTGTGGAAAAAGAGGCGCTGGGCTGTGTGTGGGCAACGGAAAGGTGGAGGACATACCTGTGGGGAAGACACTTCACACTACGGACAGACCACAGTCCCCTGACCACACTGCTCTCTTCAAAAGGTCAAGGTAGAGCGGGCATGCGCGTGGCCAGGTGGTCCGCTAGGCTAATGTCATTCTGCTATGACATTCAGTACAAGCCCGGCAGAGAAAACGTTACTGCTGACTGCCTGTCCCGTCTCCCACTGCCCGGCTCAGAACCTAGCCAGGAGGAGGACGTGGAAGTGGTAGCCTTTGTCTCTGATTTCTCAGCTATCACGGCGGCGGAGTTCAAAGCTGCATGCACTGCCTGCCCGGTGCAACTGAAACTACGTGAGATACTCACCTCCAGATGGCCTAAATCAGAAAAGGATCTAGACCCGGACCTACGGAGGTTCTTCAAACTACAGAACGAACTCTCTCTACACGATGACTGTGTCGTGCGAGGCCCATATAGACTGCTCGTCCCAGAGAGTCTACAGCCCAAACTGATCTCCCTGGCTCACGACACTCACCAGGGAATCGTGAGGACAAAACAGAGACTCAGAGAAGTATACTGGTGGCCTGGCATGGATGCCCAGGTTGAGTCGGCTATCAAAGCATGCAACACATGCCAGTCACATGACAAGTCGGCAGTCACACGCACCTCTCCACTGCAGCCTGTGCCCTATCCTACTGGGGCTTGGGAGAAACTGGCAATTGACGTGGTGGGGCCCTTTGATAGAGCGCCCCTGGACTGTCGCTTTGCAATCACACTAATAGACTACTACAGTAAGTGGCCTGAGATAGCTTTTGTGCCACAGGTTACATCACGGACTGTGACAATATTCCTATCTACAGTTTTCAGCAGAGAGGGCAATCCGAAAGAGCTCGTCTCTGACAACGGCTCTCAGTTTGTGTCTCAGGAGTTTGAGGCATTTCTCCAAGACAGGGGCATAGTGCACAGGAAGTCATCTGTGTATTATCCTCGGGCAAATGGGGAAATAGAACGCTTTAACCGCAGTTTGAAAGACAGTTTGCAGACGGCCTCGCTGGAAGGCAAGCAATGGAAGGAGTTTACAACAGACTTCTTACAGGCCTACCGGTCTACTCCTCACTCTGCGACACAGCACTCACCAGCAGAACTGTTGCATGGTAAGCCTATGCGCACCAAACTCCATGTGGCTGGATTTCAGATTCCACAAGCCACACCACACTCGTCGGAGGACATAGCCGCCAGAGTGGCAGTGCAACAGGACAGAAGCAAGGCGTACACGGATCAAAGGCGAGGTGCGAAGAGTGTGTCATTCCCCTGTGGCTCATACGTTCGGGTTAAGAAACCTGGCATTCTTCCTAAGACTCAGTGCAAGTTCTCCAAGCCACTCAAGGTGGTGGGACAGAAAGGGCCGCACACCTACATGCTGGCTGATGGACGCTGTTGGAATGCGTCCCATCTGGCTCCGGTCTCTCTTTGGAGAGGAGAGGGGGACGGCGAGGGGTCGCCTTTGGACGGTGACATTACAACAGTGTCACCTTCTGACACACACACAGAACCTGTAAGACAGGCCAGGTCGAGACGAGCACCTGTGTGGACTCAGGACTTTGTGATGAGCCACTGAGAAAAGTGTTATGTAATATTGATATTAGTAATGCTGAAAGGTGAAAGAGTTAACAGTTCTGGTTAATTATAATTGTGGCAGACTTGAATGCTAGTAATGCATAGAATTGAAATATGTATACAAATGTTTATTCTGTTTTTCATAGGCAGGAATAAGAACAGTAGAGTAAATGTTCTTTTTACTGTTTAGCTTTAATGGACTCTATCTTAGTTATAACTTAAGAAAGGTAAGAGTAGCCTACACACTTTGAAATGTTCTTTACTGTTTAGCCTTAATGGATTCTAAGTTACTGTTATAACCAGCCATGTAAGTATTGTCTTATTGAGAAGGATATGTGGTGTCTCCATTAGGCCTGTAGGCGGAGCTCTAACCTAGAGCATGGGTTACACCGGGGTGATGTGCCCCGGCGTGACACACCAGTTGGAGTGAAGGACTGAGCAAGTTAGCTCTAGGCATGAACGTGAATAAATACAGATGCTGGTACTAAAGTGTCCATTACTTCTTCTTACTACGACATAACAGAGCCCCACGATTCCTTGGAGACATATAGGAATATGATATGATATAAAGGTATACTGGTCCGTCCGCGAGGAGATAGCCCACAACGGATAGCCATTAAATGCCATTTGAGAATATAGGCTATAGTATTAAGGCAAAACGACGGCCTATTAATAGCCTATACATATTATTTAATGTTTTCATAAGCGTAAAGATACAAAAGCTAGATTAACGATCAAGTTAGTTTACTGTGCAGGCTTTGCAGGGCTGTGCCATGTGTTATATATGTGCAAGTTACTGTTGCATAATATAGGCTATGGCTGCTATTATATCTAATTTATATAGGCTACCTAATACCGACAACAAAATAGATTGTATGCCTCTACAAATCATATTATACCCGGTAGCCAATCAAGCAAATCTAATAAAGGCATTCATATTCCAGCATGGTTATAATGACACACCAACAAAAAACAGTGGTCAATGGTCTTTATTAGTATTTTGAGCTGTCCAGGCAGAATTGCAGCAATGGTCTTAGGGAGTCGTTGATATCTGACATCACCGTGTACAAGTCCGCCAACCTGTCGCGTATTTATCACATAACACGCGTTGTGTCTTCTTGGTTGGACAGCGCGTTAAATTAGTTGTTTGGACCTCTGTGATCAATCTCGCTCGTGATGTTTCTCAGAGTTCGCTCGGGTTAGTCCATTATTTCACATCCCATGGGGGTGTTTCATGACCATATATGGATAATCGTGCACAAGCATTGACGGTAGAACAAATGGTATTTATCAACACGGAGTGTGCGTAGGACCCGTGATAAATCCAGATTTTTCTGTACGTACACACATTCTAAATTCTGTGCTTAACACATTCGGGGCCATTGGGATGAGTCTAATTAATCTCAAGAGGACCGGGGAATGTAAACAAATGTGGGGCTGTTTGTACAGCTAAATCTATACTTTATAATATTGCTATCTGTCCATTCTCATTGTCAATTGAGTCCATAAACCGTCCCTTCAAAATGGCTTAAAGAAAAAAAAATGCATCAATAGGTTCTCATTTTATAGCGCCGTGAATATAAGCGGTATACCGGATTTGGGTCTAGTATATTTCCTGGGAGGCGAGATACAGGGCTAATAGCTAATAATGTTAAATCCAATGGCATTTTGGTTATAGATACGCTCCAGTTCAAACTTAAACTGCATATGATCGGTACGATCCTCACGCATGTATGCATGAAAGGGGGGGGGGCGGGGGACGTCGTTTCTGATTATCGATTACCAATAACCGCAGCCTCATTAGCCACATAGGCCGAACGCCTGGTTGGCTATCAAAACAAGGCCCGATCGGGATGTACTTTACGTGAAAAAGATCTTACCGTGGTCCGGTGGGATCGCCCAGAGCATTTCCCCGTTATCGATCGCCATCTGGTAGATCGATATGTCCATTGGCTGATGATCAATCCCATTATTGCATGGTGAAATCTGCGATGCAAAATGTAATCCAAGCTACTATGCTACACATCCAGAATCCTGCTACTGGAAACTAAAAAAAAATTTAAAAAAAATAGTCCACCGTTCGGCCACAGGGAACACTGCATTATCGCGATAGCGCCCCTAAGAGGATCTGGCCGGTATTGCACTTTGTCGAATTCATAGAGTAGGGTAGATCTGCAGTGCCGCTCTCCGACCTTGAATAGGTTATTAAAATGGAATAACAACTTGCCACGGATTTATCCGTGCCTCTGTCCACAACGGGTGGAATCGAAACACGGAGTTTACGTCCTTGGGCGCCATTGTGTTAAGAACGAAAATAGAACACTTTCTAAGAAATGAGGGCCAAGGAGTGGCAGACATAATAACACCAGGGGTGAATTTCCTGTTATAATTTTGCAGTAAGAGAGAGTGTTTACTGTACATTACTGGATATTGTGAAAATGCTTGCTATTTAGGCTGTGTTTACTGGAGATGGACAGCTTTAGTTAGTATTGTAGCTGGGATTCTTTCTGTTCCAACGTATGTATGGGATGTATTGATTTGATTCAGGCAGCCTAGCCATTGGGCCGTTACGTAAAGTAGCACCCTTCAATCACCAAGCCCAGTGGTGGCTTGGGGTTGCCACAATTGATATTTCCCCAAATATGCAGCGTTAATATCTTTCAGGCATTAGTTGACTATCTCACTGAGAGGCCACAGTACGTCAGACTAAAGGACAGTCAGTCTGACGTACTGGTGAGCAACAACGGCGCCCCCCAGGGAACTGTGCTGTCACCCTTCCTCTTCACCCTCTACACCTCAGACTTCTGCCGCAACTCCAGCGGGTGCCACCTGCAGAAGTTCTCAGACGACTCCTCCATCGTAAGCTACATCACCGACGATGATGAGGAGGAGTACAGAGCCCTGGTGGAGAGCTTCGTGGGGTGGAGCGACAGCAACCACCTCCAACTCAACACCAGTAAGACCAAGGAGCTGGTGGTGGACTTCCGGAGGGGCAAGAAGAGGCCCCCCCCGATTCCCATCTCCATCCGAGGGGTGGATGTGGAGATGGTGGACTCATACAAGTTCCTTGGGGTACACCTGAACAATAAACTGGACTGGTCGGACAACACAGAGGCCCTCTACAGGAAGGGACAGAGCAGGCTGTTCTTCCTGAGGAGACTCAGGTCCTTCAATGTGTGCAACAAACTGCTGCAGTCTTTTTACCAGTCTGTTGTGGCCAGCATCCTCTTCTATGCTGTGGCATGCTGGGGAGGCTACATCAACTCAAGGGACACCAACAAGCTCAACAAGCTGGTGAGGAAGGCTAGCTCCGTGGTGGGAGTCGAGCTACCTAGACTTGAGGTGATGGTAGAGAGGGGGATGATAAGGAAGCTGGATGCCATCATGGAGAACCCCTACCACCCCCTCTACGACGAGCTAGTCAAGATGAGAAGCTCGTTCAGTCACAGACTCATTCCCCCCCGACACTCAACTAACCGCCTCGGACAGTCCTTCATACCAGCGGCCATCAGGCTCCACAACAGTGGGCAGCGACTAGCAGCCTCCAGGCTCCACAACAGGGGGCAGCGACAGCGACTGCTACCAGACATTGACCTGGGACTTATAGGAACCCAAGGAGGACAACCTACACTACCCTACCTTAGGCTTACTGCACCCTATGTGGATACTGTGATACTGTGAATAATGTATATTTCAGTGGATACCGTGATACTGTGAATAATGTATACTCAGTAGATAGTAAATTATAACACTACCTCATGCATACTGCACCTTATGTGACACTGTGAATAATGTGAATATTCCTCAGCTAGTCAGATAGTAAATTATATTGACCATATTGATCAAATGGTTTACACTGCCTGTGTTGTCTTTTACTACCTGTATACTGTGTTGTTTTACTACCTGTACCCCTCCCCCCTCCCCCCCATGCTGCTATGATGCCTGAATTTCCCCAAGGGGATCAATAAAGGAATATCTTATCTTATCTTATCTTATTCGTTTAGTCCCCCCCCCCCCACACACACACACACACCTTCACAACAGTTCTTCTCTGGGCATGCCCGAGCACTGATATAAAGACTAGATGACTCACCCGCGCTGCTGGCCAACGGAGACCGACGTTGCCACATGGCCGCCATCTTGCTACAGGGTAGCACGCCCACTCATAAGATGTGTGCATGTACTATTGAAATAACCATAGCTTACAAAATGTTCAACCATTTGGTTTGTTAAAAACGTCAGAGATGTAGTTATCATACTGCATACTGCAAGAATTCTTTCAAGAAAGAATCATAGCCACATTAATAACATTTGTAATAAACCAAACCGTTTGTAAATCCGTCAAGATTGCAGCGAGTTAAGAGTATTTTTGTTTGTGCAGATCACTCACCTTAAAGGAAAACTCCAACATTTTGGGAAATTAGCTTATTTAACATCTTCCCTGGAGTTAGACAAGAAGATACATACCTTTTTTGTCTCTGTGCATGCATTTAGCTTAGGGAACAGTCGCTCCGTTAGCATAGCTTAGCTTCATCACTGGAAGTGAGGCGGGGGCCGGAGCCTTACAGTGTATAGTTTGATTGATTGATTGAAAAGTTTATTAACAGATTGCAGAATACACTCCAAATACAACTCCAAAACGTTCATGTAAACATGTTGTGACCTGTGTATTCACCACGTGGAGAAATAAAAAATAATTGAATTAGACAATTACGTTTTATAAGCAAATATACTCGAATTTTTTTTTTGCCCAACCACTCCTCTCTGAGCACAGCCAGTGATTTCAACGTGTCGTTGTGATTGTTGACATTCTCATTCATTCAAAGGATCCGAATCGATTGAAGTTTATGGATACCATGACTTGAAATCCTCTTACCTTGACGATTAAAAGCCTTCCCAATTTAGAAAACAGTAATCCAATGGCTGGTATTGTTATACCGGACGCTCTGAGCTAACCGGAGCTAACACAGATCAGGATGGTAAAGTATATATAATGACTTCCTTTCTGGGGTTGTCAAAATAAAAGTGCGACGTTTATAGCAGCGGAAAACGCTTATTTTGTACATTATCTAACATTAACACTTTGGCTGCCTAAGGTTAAATTCATGATATATACCATAGATTGCCAGCGCTATTTGTCTATGGAGAAAGTCCCCTTCTTTGCAGGGCTATAACTTTTTAAATTCTATTGCTACATTGTAGGGCTGGGCGATATGACGATATTATATAAATATCGGGTACAGTTCATTAACAATACACTTTTTAAACGTATCGTGGATATCGTGATGTTTTGCCCAAGAGGCTTGTGTTGCGTCAATCTGGTCCACACGTTGACACTTTTGAACAGCGCCGCCCCACACACACACTACTGCATCAAAAGTTACTACTTATGATAACAAAGGCATTCGTTTTGTGGCATTGACGTTATATAGTTACACTTTCAATAACATCAGCGTATTTACATAGCAACGACCGAGGTCGACCTAGATATAGCAAGCATTAGACGTTCATATCTCAGCCCGTGCTGACTCCGTTGTGCCCATTCTGCGGTCTGTTAATAACGTTTTCAATCAGACAGATGTATGGAAAGGCTTTTATTATAACATCCGTTGCAGTAAAATCATTATGCCTCCAGTCGTTTAGTCATTCTGCAGAGCTAAAAGCTAAACGTCGGCCGCGGCGAGCTACCGCTGCCATTGTTGTTTTCATTGAGCTCTCCAATGGCGGAAGTAAAAAATGAATACGCGCTTGCCGATTGGTGCTAAGAACAGCAGGGCGGGTGCAAGCGATGTGACGTAATTGGCAGACGCGACTGTCAATCAAAATGATTCTGTTTGCCGACTGAATGAATATAAACGTTATTAACAGATTGCAGCATAGGTACAATACAGTACAGCTCAATACAACAACAGTCAACAGTGGACTGGAGGATGCAGACCAGAGAAAGACTTTCGTCTTGTTTACATCAGGGTCCCCCATTTTCAATTCATCATATTTCATATCTAAATCATATAATATCTCATTGCTAAATATATGCAATATATAATCTAATAATCCAATAATCTAAATCTAATATATAATATAAAAATGCTAAATGCATGGGTATTTTATTTTGTCTTTAATGTTAGCTTGCAAACTCAAATACTGTCTTGGTAAGCCTCATAATGAATTGTTTGGGGAAAAAAAGAAAAACAACGTGATGCGTATCGTGTATCGCCGAAAGGTCAGAAAATATCGTGATATCATATTTAGGCCATATCGCCCAGCCCTACTACATTGCCATTATTAGGGCCTATTCAAAGTCCTATATGTATTGTTCATTGTGTAGCAACGTTAAACTTTTTCATTCACATATTCATAGTAAAGTATGGTCTAATGTATAAGTATGTTTTCATCTCTTTCTGCAGCTTTCTCCAGAACGTGATATATAGCCCCAAATGCATTATATTGATGATGAAATACAGTTTGATGGCAATCAGCGCGATATAAAAAATTCCAACTAGACGTACTTCTAGAAGTTACTACACGTCATCTGATGTTGACCGGATGGGCGAGGGGGCGTTTATAATTCCGTGGGCAGCGTTATACCAATCATCTAATGTGGGTCAAATGTTGATAATAGCAGTTAGTATCGAAGACGGTAACGTTACACGCTGAAACTCACCCCAGTCTCCGCGCGCCGTTGGGCGATCATCGTAGAGTAGAAATCTTATCATTATGGGATATATTTTTACCCGGTCCATCTCCAGCTTGTATAATGGTATATACGTCCAAATCATGTTGTTTATCGAGTTATTGCCAATCGATCACCGTGTAGCGTGACGAGCCAGAGTCCCATGACCTATAGCGAGCGCCCGGAAGTACTACGGACGTCTAGCACAACCTCTATGCCACATCCTGTTTGGCGATTGCGCCGATCGGCCACCAGATGGCGCTCCTGAACCGCCAGAGAGCTCAGTGGGTCCTGCTGGTGGATCTCAGGCCAGCGGAGGGGACATATGAATCCGATCGCAGATTTTTGAAATATTGATATAAGGACGACGTAACGCGTCCTCCGGCAACTTTAGCATGGCCAGCAAAGACGTCTAAAGACGGTTCCCGGCAGCCAAAGTGTTAATTAACACGAACCTAAACTAACGTTACAACTAACCTAAAGTTAGTTTAGGTTCGTGTTAACGTTAGATAATGTACAAAATAAACGGTTTATAAGGCCAGCTTCTCATAACAAGTATTCACTGTGCGTGAGGTTGTTTGTAGAGCTAAATCTATATTTTATATTATTGCTATGTGTCCATTGTCATTGTCAATTGACACTATAAACCTTCCCTTCAATATGCCATAAAGAATTTTTTTTTTCATCAATACGTTCCCATTTTATAGCATCGTGAATATAAGCGTTATATGGGAATGGTCTAGGGTAATTCCTGCAAGGCTAGTTATAAGGCTAATAGCTAATAACGTTAAATCGATTGCCGTTTCGGCCATACAGAAGCTAGAGTTAAAAATCTAAATGCATATGATCGATATCATGTTCCATCCGGGGGAAGTCGTTTTTGATTATTGATTAACAATAACGGCATTCGTTATTGTAGCACCATACGCTGATGAGAGGGTTGGGTATGAGAGCAAGGCCCGATCGGGCTGTAATTGACGTGAAATAGCTCTTACCTGTGGCCGGTTGGTCTGCAAAAAGGATTTCCCAGTTATTGATCGCCATCTGGTAGATCAATATGTCCATTGGCTGATGCTATATTCCTTTACTGCATACTGAATTCGGCGTCACAATAAGTATTCCATGCGATATGGGGAAGCTATAGCTTCAGGCTAACAGAAAAAGTAGCCCAGACTGGGAAAAAAGCTACATCCGTTCTGCCACAGGGAACACTGCATTCTCGAGACAGCGCCACTACCAGGATCTGGCCGGTAATGCACTTTTCCGAATCTCAAGAGTAGGGTATATCTGCAGTGCCGCTCCGTGACATTGAGTAGGATATTAAAATGCAATAAAAGCAAAAAGGAGTTTACCACGTATATATACACGTGGTTGGCCCTTTAAGCATGGCGCCCAAACACGTATATATACGTGGTTGGCCGGGACAGTGTTAAAGCAGTAGTCTGCCTCGCGCCATCTAGTCTTTATCTATGTGCCCGAGGACATGGAGCTTTGTTATCCAGGTACAGTAACGACACAGCATTACAGCAGAACTTTGGACGCACATCCTCCGCATTTAAACTCCTGAAGGCGTGTTTGATTTATTTCCCCCAGTACAATGGAGCAGGTGCTATTGAAGTGGTGTGGGGAAAAGGTCAGCTGAATCAAGCACACCTCAGGAGCCATATTTCAAATATCTTGAAGCGTGTACTACTACTGCCCAGGTCTGCTCAGTGTGGGTATATAGAGAGAATAAAGGCTTGTCAAGGTCTCTTGGATGAGTTTCTGTTAGAATGTTAGAATGGGAAAGTAAGAGCTTAGTAGATTTTTGAGAGGAGAGAGTGAGGTGCAGAGAGAGAGATATAGTGAGAGAGTGAGAGAGAGAGAAAGGGAGCAAGAGAGAGTGAGAGAAAGAGAGAGAGAAAGATATATATATAGAGAGAGAGAAAGGGAGCAAAAGAGAGAGGGATAGAAAGAAAGAGAGCGAGAAAGATATATGGAGAGAGAGAAAGGGAGCAAAGGGAGAGAGAGAAAGGGAGCAAAGGGAGAGAGAGAGAGAGAGAATTCCATTCAGCACCAATCACTACACCATTTCCTACAGCAGGCTGAGCTCATGGTGAATTCAGAGATTCATATGAAAATCCATATTTCTGTCAGATGTTTTAAACAGCAAGCAGACATTAGCCAAACAGCACTTTGAGGAAGATTGGCAAGTGTGGGAGTGACTCAAGCAGTGGCTCTTTGAGTAGTATATTATCATTTATTTTGGTAAACTATTCCTATATACTGGGTACACTGCAGAGCAGGAACAGCTAGTGTAATTACCATAATAATAATAAGTATTATTATTATTATTATTATTATTATTATTATTATTATTATTATTATTATTATTATTATTATTATTATTATTATTATTATTATTATTATTATTATTATTATTATTGGACCAATAACTGTACCCAGCAGTTGGTACCATTAAAACACAGAAATTATGAATGTCTGAATGTCATCAAAATAGAAAATACTTAATTACAGCTTATTAGTGAAAACATCACGACATGCAACACACAGTGTGGTCTAGTGAAGTCTATCATTGATTTACTGACCGGGTGGGAAGCATAGAATAACTTGATGATTAATTATGGAACAACTTCTAATGGACCAAATTAAAACAACTACAACATTGAGGTCGTGCTTGGTACCATTATTCATCTTTGCTACACCCATAAACACTGTCTCCTCCTCCTGTCTGTGTGGAGGGAGTGTGTCACTGTCTCCTCCTCCTGTCTGTGTGGAGGGAGTGTGTCACTGTCTCTTCCTCCTGTCTGTGTGGAGGGAGTGTGTCACTGTCTCCTCCTCCTGTCTGTGTGGAGGGAGTGTGTCACTGTCTCCTCCTCCTGTCTGTGTGGAGGGAGTGTGTCACTGTCTCCTCCTCCTGTCTGTGTGGAGGGAGTGTGTCACTGTCTCCTCCTCCTGTCTGTGTGGAGGGAGTGTGTCACTGTCTCCTCCTCCTCCTGTCTGTGTGGAGGGAGTGTGGTTGAAGAGGGGAGGGAGGGAGTTGAGCTCTGTATTTCCTCCACAAGGGAGTGTGTCACTGTATGAAAGTAAACCTCTCGTTTTCAGTAGCATAACTTCATAATCCCCGTGAGGGATCAATCAAAGTTATCCTTATCCTTATCCTTATCCGGCACGGCAGTGGTTAACACCGTTGGCCTTACAGAAAGAAGGGCCTGGGTTCGAATCACACTTGGGGACCAGGTTGCCAGGTTGTCAGGTACCCAGGTGCGGGGCCTTTGTGTGTGGAGTTTACATGTCCCCCCCCCCCCCCGCAAGGGTTTCCTCTCCAGAACCCAATGGATCAGGCTGTTGCATCGTTGCTAATAAACTATTGATTTCGATGGGATTTGTTAAACCTATCCTTTGTGTCTATTGTCATTGTGAGGGTAGAACTCTGAGCCCGTGTCTGCTCCCGGCTGCCCTCGGGAGGGAAGGACGACATTTCATCGGCAACCCAAAAAGTGCATGTGTGTGTGTGTTCCTTTGTGTGTCGCCCATCTTGCATGTCTGTGTCCGCATGACAAACAATTCTCCTTCTTCTTTTTCTTCTTCTTTTTCTTCTTCTTCTTCTTCTTCTTCTTCTTCTTCTTCTTCTTCTTCTTCTTCTTCTTCTTCTTCTTCTTCTTCTTCTTCTTCTTCTTCTTCTTCTTCTTCTTCTTCTTCTTCTTCTTCTTCTTCTTCTTCTTCTTCTTCACACTACAGTCAGTCGTTCAGTGGTAGACTGTGAGTAACCTCAATTAAAACAACAGCACGGCC
Source organism: Notolepis coatsorum (assembly GCF_963971535.1). Lineage (NCBI taxonomy): Eukaryota > Metazoa > Chordata > Actinopteri > Aulopiformes > Paralepididae > Notolepis > Notolepis coatsorum. The sequence goes on along the minus strand of NW_028172860.1, from coordinate 270,615 downwards.
ACGAGGGGCATTGCAATAAGGTTTAAAAGTATTAAAGTTTTAACTGCTCATCTGAATGACAACGAGAAAAACTGAAAATACAATCAGATGAGTGATTCATGAATATTCATGGCCTGCATTTATATAGTGCTATTATCCAAAGGGCTTTACAACTTCAAGCCTCACTCACCCATTCACTCACACACTCACCCACCGGCGGCGGGGGCGACCATGCAAGGTGCCAACCTGCTCATCCTGGGAGCAGTTAGGGGTTAAGTGTCTTGCTCAAGGACACGCTACCCGGGAGGAGCCATAATCTAACCGGGAACCTTCTGATTACCAGACGACCCCTTTACCTCCTGAGCCACTATTTATGTATATATATTCCTTTGGCAAGATATTGAACACACAAGTGAGATGGTCACAATAAAACAATCTGAATCTGAACTCCTGAACCAGACTGTTTATATGTGAGGGATGCTAGTTTGCTAGCCTACAGTTTTCAACTGCTACTATGAATTCACAAAGGTTAAATGTTAAATGATAAATGATTAAATGATACACACTGAAATCTACGCTCTCTCATCCTGCTTTCCGCAACTCCTATACTTCCTGAGTAACTTGCCCAACACGGCTTAATGGTTGTTGACTGCAAACAAGTCATTGATAAGCGACGGCCATATTAGACACATAGCCATAATTTAAGATATAGTTTATGCATTCGCAAATATGAGAGCTCTGTCAACAAGACGGCAGTCGTTCCGCTGTTCACTCATAGCGAGGGCCGTCACTCATAGCGAGGGCCGTCACTCATAGCGAGGGGGGCGTACGCGTGTGCGTCAGTGGCCAATCACGGGAACCCGGAAAAACAACTGGGTTGGTAAAAGCATACACGCGTTAGGGTTAGTTGGTTATGGTTAGGGTTAGTTGGTTAAGGTTAAGGTTAGGGTTAAGGTTAAGGTTAAGGTTAAGGTTAAGGTTAAGGTTAAGGTTAAGGTTAGGGTTAGGGTTAGTTGGTTATGGTTAGGGTTAGGGTAACAGCCTGCTGGCGCGATTGTTAGGAGTAACGCGATTGGCGCTAAAAAAAACGTCAGTGGCCAATCAGATCGCGCAAACCGAACGCGGAAGTGCAACTCGGTTAGGGAAAATATACACGCGTACCGGCCACAGGCTTTCCGGTTCCGGTCAGCCCAGATCTGTCCCCAGCGAAACAAAGAACGAAGCAGACGCTCGTAAATCTCGAAAACAAGAAAATGGAGTTACTGTATCAGCGGACATTTTCAACAAAACAATTATAGAAACGTGTGAAGTGCACAATATGTCCTCGTTTAAGCCACTGCAGCGGCTTTGTCTGAAGAATTTGCTACATGACCGGGATGTTCTCGCTTGTTAATTAACGTTCACTTTCAACGAGTGTGTCTAAAGGGACAGTCTCCTAAATCTCCCAGCCTTTTGTACATGTATCGTGAGACTGGACGAGGAGGCGATAACGAGGTTGTTTCTGGGGGGAATGCATTTTCATGAACACCGTGTCGTGATTGGTCCGTTCGGAGGCAGCTTCCAGGGGAAGTACATTCTACCCCATACACACTTTCGGCCGTAGTGCTTTACCAGTCTTTATCTCACGGAGGAGATAAAACTGGGAACGAGGTTACACTGACAGACACACACACAGTGACAGACACACACACATGCTCACAACAGACAACACACACATACACATTAAATACACACTAGCCCAGAGGAAAACACACAACAACACACTACACACACAAATACGCACAAAGGATTCACACCTTGGAGCAGTTGATATTCAGTGGGCATGGCTATAGTTTCAAAGATTTTAATCTATTGGTTAGGAACACCAAATGACAACTTCCTGTACTGAAGAATGGGAGGAGTTACAAAATGTGTATAAGAGATCTCACCAGGGAAACAGGAGGAGAGAACCGTAGCAGCAATTGATGTGACTTGACATGTCTTCTTCTTGAGCTCGTGAAATAAACACCACAAAAGAAAGAACTCTTCGTTTCCTTTGTTCTACAGCCTTCTACCCCCCCCCCCCCCCACCCCCACCCCCTCCTAATAGTCAGTCTCCTCCCCATCGTGTGTATATATTTTCTGTTAGGATCTCTGGTTAACAGTACTGTATATTTGCATATCGTAACAGTACTATATACCTGTATGTCATGTATGTCCCTATGTCATGAATGTCATGATGTCATGTATGTTGTGTATGGCATAAATGTCACTATGAATTGAAAATGGGGGACCCTGATGTAAACAAGACAAAACGTCTTTCTCTGGTCTGCATCCCCTTAACAATTGTGTGTATTGAGCCGTACTGCTCCCGTTTTGACGTGTCTTTTTCCACAAACTAGTTTACTATATTTGAATGGCAGCACGTAGCTAATAATACATAAGTGTAATTAACAGTTTGTTGATGTACAGTACATCAAAATGGTGAATAGGGGTTAAGCCCGGTTCACAGTAACCTTGAGAATAATGGTTAAACCCTGTAAAATGGATTAACCATAAGCCACATATTGAGGAAACCTTGAGAGTAAAGATACAGTTTCTGTTTTGTTTCCCCCCCATTAAAGGTGCAATTATATATTTAATATTTGAATATACTCTCTTTGATATGTGTTGTGTTCTCTCTCCATACACTATATACTCATACATACATAGTAAGTATACATGAAAAACTGTCATGGTTAATGGTAGAACAAAGGCTAAATGTAAATATCATAATGTTTTTTAGAAATATATATAAGAACAAAAAACCTGCTTGTCTATTATGACGAGATGCAATTCACAATCAACAGACACAGTTATATTATCGTACTTGGCCATCGCGTCCCGCTCTTAAGCCTATCGAGATATACCTCATCTCATGTACCTATTGTACTCCATCAACGAAAAAAACAAGTACACCCACACCTGCCGGTTCCGCCCCTATGGAGGCGTAGCCTATAAGACAGTAGGAATGGTCACCAAACACTCTTCCTCTATTTTCGTTTCCATCATAACGGTCGCAGTGCACCTTATGTAACTAGTTGTTATGAAAAGATTAGAGAAATTGCGTAATGTTGAAGGCCTACCGGAGGTTTGCTTACCCCTGGAATCTTCGGGGCATGTTTCAGCGACACGTCGGGCCTATGTTGATGTTTCCTCGTCTGACGGCAGCAGGCCAAGGAGCAGCGTACAAGGTTTGGCTATCGAGCCGGCTTGTACAAAGGTAGGCCCTGTGTCATCAGGCATTAATGTCGGTATTAGTAATGCTGTGAAGTATGTTTCGGCGCCAGGGCCGGGGTGGCTTGGTGAACGTTCCACTGCAGTGGACGATTTCCTGGCGATCCTGGAGCACGCTGCTAACGCTAATGCTACTGATGCTACTGCTAATGCTAATGTTGATGCTGAAATGGGTCGTTGTTCTAATATTCCCCGCCGAGGGTTGCCGCTTTTCCCTCCTCTTGCCCGGTTCATTGATGAAGGTCAGTCGGTTGCTAATGTGGGGGGTTTCGCTGAGTCTTATTTACCTTTTTTACGGGTAAAAGGGCTAACAACAGGGTGCAGGCCGGGTGTACCGTGGCTACGTAGCCAGGTAGCTTTGTTCCTGTGCCCCGGCGGGCATGAACGATGTCCCACCCGGCCGATGCTTGAGAGCGAATCGGCTCGGAGGGTGGCAGTATGGACGGATGAGTGGTATACTGCTGCAGGATGGTTTGTAGCGGCGGCCAGTGTTATGGCTCAGCTGGCTAGTTTCCTATCCACATTGGCGTCGGGTAGTGGGGCTATGGGTCCAGCCGACATTGTAAACATGTTGCATGTTTGTGGTGTTATAGAGATCTTGACTCAGTCGCAAGCTATAACTGCGGGGAGGATTAGGTTGCTATCAACGTTTGTTGTTAGGCATGTTTGGTTGGAGCACTCTCCTCTTGGGGAAGAGGATAGGTTTTCTCTCCTCACGACTCCTTTTTCCACGGAAAGACTGTTTGGTCGTTCTGTGGAGGCGCAGGCGGTTGTTGATCTGCGTCCCACACCGCCTCACGCTGTGCAGCCAGAGGTGGGAGCACGGTCTCGTCAGCGACTGTGGCGAGGCCCTCGACAGGCGGCCATGTTTCCCCCGCCAGTGGTGCCCTGGGCGGAGAGTCAACAGGGTTCCACAAGGCCGACAGCCTTGGCGGCCGAGGGATCGGCCATTTTGGGTGAATTCGGCTTGGATAAAACAAGCTGTCGTCATTCTGCCGCGAGCAGCCCGCTCCCCGTTCAATCCTCTCTCTGTTACCCACGGAAGCGGGGCTCTGATCGTTTTCCTTTGGCTGCGGGCCGCAAACCTTCTTTGAAGCGCATGCGGCCCCATTCTTCACTTCTCATGGGGACAGGGGCTGACACCCAGTTGATGGCTGAGCCTGGGTCTGTCCGTGAGAATTGTCTGCTGTCGCATGGCTCCTGCACCACACATTTGTGTGATGGATGAGCCTGGTGTTACAGCTGCCACTAGCTACAGTGGTCAGCAGGGGGACTCGAGGCCTCTTCTGTTGAATGCACAGCAAGGGTTACCCCGGCCTCGCCTTCGCCAGGCGGGGTATCACGCTGATCCCTCCCACTCCCGTGAGAGCGGCAGTGGTCTGCAAAGAAGAGGCGAGCGTGATTTGGGTGATAGCAATATCACTGCAGGGCTTCGGCGTGTAGGAGCCCATGGGGTCCTCATGCCTTGCGTGTCTAGCTGCAGAACAACTCCTCAGCATGCTCTAGAGGGGTGTTCAGGGGGGGGGTGTGTGTCAACCAGTTTGATGACAGCTTCTCCCGTATCAAACCGGCCCTTTCTGTCGGGGTCCCCCCTTGGGTGCGTCGCACAGCGGGAGGGACCGGGCCAGCTATCTACTCTTCCTTGCGGCCCAGCGTCAGTTGACGGCGGGTGCGCTGTGGGATTATTTTCACATATGGCGACAAGAATGCTGTTTGGGGGGGTGGATAGAGAGAACGTTGAGGGAGGGGCTTGTGTTACAGTTTGCACAACCCCACCCTCCGTTCTCAGGTTTGGTGCCGACCCTATTGTCAGGGTCAGAAGCAGTGACAGCCCTGGCCGACAAGATCCAATCTCTGTTGGCGAAACAGGCCGTCGTCGTGGTCCTGAGAGAGGACGCGATGTCAGGCGTCTACTCCCGCTATTTTCTGGTACCCAAGAAAACAGGGGGTGTCAAACCTATACTGGATCTGTCCACGTTCAATCGGTTGATTGTAGCGAGACCATTCAGGATGTTGACCGTCAAACTCCTTCTGCTTGCTGTGAGAAGGGGAGACTGGTTCACCTCCATAGACCTGAAGGATGCGTATTTTCACATCCCGATTTTCCCTCCTCACAGGAAGTTCCTGCGGTTCCTGTTTCAGGGCGTAGCGTACGAGTACCAGAGGTTGCCGTTCGGCTATTCTCTGGCTCCCCGCACATTCACCAAGTGCGTAGCGACTGCGCTGGAGCCTCTACGTCGTCGGGGGATACAGGTTCTATTCTATCTCAACGACATTCTACTCCTCAGTCGTTCGGAGGAGGTTGCCAGGTCTCATACCAGGCTGGTGGTGGAATTCCTCACCAGGCTGGGTTTTGCTGTGAACTGGAAAAAGAGTACACCTCTTCCCAGTCAACAGGTGGAGTACTTGGGCTTGACGCTGAGGTCAAGACCCATGATTGCGACCCTCTCGGAGCAGCGGAGGGTGTCTATCCTTCACGCGCTCGGGGGTTTCCGTCTGGGAGGTACGGTCACGGCGCTGCAAGTGATGCGTCTGCTCGGTATGATGGCATCTGCTCACACGGTGGTTCCTCTTGGCCTCCTCTTTATGAGGAGGATACAGAGGTGGTTTTCCTCTATGGGAATAGATCCGGTGAGGGACAAATGGAAACGGTTGACGGTTCCTTTGTCGATATGGGGAGATCTCGCCCATTGGAGGAGGCTGGGTATCCTCACCATTGGGGTCCCCATGGGCGGCAGGCGCTCACACGTCACGGTCTTCACCGACGCCTCTCTCATGGGTTGGGGAGGGACGTGTCGGACCCACGCAGTGGGGGGTAGCTGGACGAAGGTTCATGCTGGCCCGTCTACCCCGCACATCAATGTGTTGGAATTGAAGGCGGTCCTCCTGGTCCTCAAACGGTTCGACCACCTGGTGGTAGGCGAGCACGTTTTGGTCAGGACAGACAGTATGACGGCAGCGGCGTATATCAACAGGCAGGGTGGGACTCGTTCCATCCGCCTGCACCGGGTGGCGGTTGAACTTTGGCTATGGGCATCTGTCACATAACAATGTCACAAGACAATATATAATATAAGCTGGAACGGGCTGTATGTGAAAACCAGCCCGTCCAGTAGTGTTTTAAGCAGGTAATAAAGTGAACACAAGACGTTGATCCAAAATAGTAAATTATATTTATTACACAGGGTAGGGCTTTAAACCTCCTCTGATTTATAATGCAACAAAGGGAAAAGACAACCCACAAACATGTAAAAAATAGGGAGAAAGGTAATTGGAGAACAGACAAAGTGAGATATACTAAATAAGCGCCCACAGACACTCAAAGGTACCAAAGGTACAATTCCACACTCAGTGGAAAATAGGCCTAAAGCCAACAAGAGAGTACTCACAACAAGAGAGAAGTGGCGCAGAGGCCACTGATCTCTATATATATATACTTAGTACTTAGTCCACACGAAGCAGTAGACAAGCACAGTATTGTTCCACAATGGTCAATAAATGGCAACCTCACGAAACTCTGATCAGTAGCACTGACAGAGTGAGGCGCCCCGATGTGTGTCATCTCCACTCTATTAACCACCCATCTCCACTGCCTGTTCCAAGGTGCACCAATCAGATGCAACCAATCCAATCAGGGAGATGAGTGGCATCTGTGAATAGAAACAGCAATTAGGAGATGACACAACACCACACATAACAGACAACACAAATAATATACTAACCTGATGTTCAGATGGTGTCATAAATACAGGAATAATGGTAATGCCCAACCCACGTACCCATGTACGTCACAGCATCTCGCAGGCTGCGCAGTCTGAGGGCGGTCCACATCCCCGGTGCAGAGAATGTGGGCGCGGATATGATGTCTCTGGGCGGTCCTCGTTACGACGAGTGGGAACTCCGCCCCGACATAGTCAGACAGATCTGGGATCGGTTCGGGGAGGCCTCGGTAGATCTGTTTGCGAGCCGACGCTCTCACAAGTGCCCCTTGTGGCTCTCGGTCAGTCGAGCAGATCATACCCCCTTGGGGGTGGATGCCTTCTCGATCTTTCCATGGCCGCCCGGTCTTCTGTACGCCTTTCCTCCTGTACGGCTGTTGGGTCAGCTGTTGGAGCGGATATGGAGGGAGCGCAGGACGGGGGTCTGGTCGCGCCGGACCGGGGCACGGCAGTGTGGTTCGCGGTCTTGATCCAGCTACTGGTCGCTCCACCTTGGGTTATTCCTTGGTCGGCGACGGCCCTCTCGCAGCAAAACGGGTCACTGTTCCAGTACCCGGTGTTGGGCCAACGCCTGTTGGTGTGGCTGGTGGGAGGGTAAGTCTGGAGAGGATGGACCCTTCTGTGGTTAATACCATCCGGAATGCGCATGCTCCCTCCACTGTCGCGCTTTATGCGGGCAGATGGCGTATGTTCCAAGAGTGGTGTAAGGCGGGGGGCTGGGACCCAGTCTCCTGCCCCCTGGATGCTGTCCTTGGTTATCTCCAGTCTCTCCTTGGTAGACTGTTGGCTTCGACGGTGAGGGTATATGCGGCAGCTATATCCTCCTATCATGAGGGGTTTGAGGGGAATATCTTGTTCAGCCACCCTCTTGTGAAGCATTTCCTGCTTGGCGCTCAACGCGTTAAGCCGGTGCAACACTCTTTGGCTCCGACTTGGGATCTTCAATTGGTCCTCGTCGGTTGTCCTTGGCCCCGTTTGAGCCGCTCGAGCAAGCGCCGTTGGGACTGCTGTCTTTCAAGACTGCGTTCTTGCTGGCTGTCACCTCCGCTAAACGCGTGAGTGAGCTCTGTGCTCTTTCGGTACGTCCAGAGTGCCTGTCTTTTCGTTCCGATTGCGGTGCCACTCAGCAGCCTAATCCTGCTTTCATGCCTAAGAATATCCGGAGTTCCTTCCGCTCCAGGGATATTGTGGTTCAGGCGTTTCGTCCGCCTCCTCACGCTAGTGAGTTAGATGCGGGCCTTCACCTGTCATGTCCGGTCCGTGCTTTGGGAATTTACCTCAGCCGTACTCAGGACCTCAGGGTTACCGATCAGCTTTTTCTCTGTCACGGTGGTTCTCGTGCCGGTAAGGCACTATCGAAGCAGCGCCTGTCCCATTGGTTGTGCGAGGGCATTGCCCTCTGCTACATGTTGGTTGGGCTGGATCCCCCTGGGGGTGTCAGGGCGCACTCCACCCGTGGTGTGGCTGCCTCTGCCGCTCTCCTGGGTGGGGCCTCGGTGGAGGACATCTGTGCTGCAGCTTCATGGTCCTCCCCGGGCCCCTTTGTAAGGTTTTACCTCATGGACATGACCGGGGGTTCTGTCTCCCAGGCGGTTCTGGGGTCTGTGGCCTTTCCTGCTTCCCGTCCTTTGGTAGGGTAGCAGGAGTGTGTGGGTATGGGCCACAGTGTGTTAGGGCACACGTGGTTCCGCCTGTGCTGTGTGTTCAAGGGGTTCTAGTTCCCTCTTGCTCCCACTCAGGTGGAGTTGACTGCGCCCCCCCTTCATTAGGAAGGATGGGGTGACGGGGCTCCCCAACCCCTTGATGTGGGATTACGGGTCCTCAGGGGGTACATTTGTCGGGCCTCGCGTCCGCTCTACCCCATATCTCGATAGGCTTAAGAGCGGGACGCGATGGCCAAGTACGATAATATAACGTGAGGTTATGTATATAACCTAGTTATATGAGTACTGGCTAAGCGTCCCGCTCTTAAGCGACCCTGAGTTCCTGGAAACGGGATTTTTGGCGAGGAAGAGTGTTTGGTCACCATGCCTACTGTCTTATAGGCTACGCCTCCATAGGGGCGGGACCCGGCAGGTGTGGGTGTACTTGTTTTTTTCGTTGATGGAGTACAATAGGTACATGAGATGAGGTATATCTCGATAGGCTTAAGAGCGGGACGCTTAGCCAGTACTCATATAACTAGGTTATATACATAACCTCACGTTACTCCACCAAGCATGTGTCAATGGAAAGATGTACTGTAAAGATGCCAAGAACAAATGCAATGAAAAGGACTGTGATGTATAGAGCCATGACTGCATGGAATTCCTTACCACTTGCATTAACTAGGGTTGAAGAACATTTTAAAATTTAAAAAACACCTTAAAAATCATATAAGAAAGAATGGTACTGTCAGTTAAGTAAACATATTGGGTGCTGCTATGTGGCGCAGTGGGCAAGGCGCTCGCAACGAATGCTGGAGACTAGGCTCGAACGGGATGCCTCCTGTTCGAGCCCCGCTCTCCACATTGCTTTCAGTTTAGCTGGTCGTCCACAGTAATTCACATTGGCCGTATTTCGGGGAGGGAAACTGAAGGGTGGGGATCGGGCGTTGTGGACAGCGACTCCTACAGGTCGGTTGGTGCGCCTGCGCAGTAGAATCAAGAAGCGAGGGGGGCGGGCCCATCCAAAGCCCAGACCCCCGACGCTGAAAGATCGAGCTGCGCAGGTGAAAAGATGCGACGGCTGTTACCTCGAGTATCGGAGGGGACTCGTGCTATGTATGACTTAGTCCACATTGCAGCCGGCTTGTGGGAGGCAAGAAACAACGTTCAAAAGACAGGGGAGGGTTGAATTGGACGATATGAAAATTGGGATGGGAGAAAAATAGAAAATGGGAGAAAAAGTGGATAAAAAAAAAAGTTAACATATTGGGTGATTGAGAAGATGGGTATGTGTGATTGGTGAACTTAGATTTTTAATAAATTTGTATGTTGTATTGAGATGTATTGTTGTACTTTAAGTGGACATATATGCCTTGAAACATGATTGAGTAGATGGGTATGTGTGATTGGTGAACTTAATTGTATTATATAATATTTGTATGTGTTATTGAGGTGTATTGTATTGTTTTATTGTATTGTATTGATTGTATTGTATTGATTTTATTGTATTGTATTGATTTGTGTGGACCTGTAATAGTAGTCTATGCCTGTGGCAATGGCTAATGGGGATCCGAATAAACTCACAAACTCGGAGTCAATGATTAGCAGAAAGAGGGTCATTGAAGAAGTTATATCTCCCTTGGTTTATGAAGATGTGATTTATAGAGATGCTGCTACTTTCACTCTTAAGCCCTTGGATTCTGTATACCACTCAGCCCTCAGATTTACCGCCAACTCACCATTGTATCCTGTACAATAAGGTTGGCTGGTCCTCTCTGGCGTGAGAGAGAGACGTGATTTGCACTGGCATCTATTTCTATATAAAGTAATTGTTGGAGACATTCCCACTTATATCACTTAATTATTGGACTGGACCACTAGACCTTATCATACTCCAATTATTGTACTTACATTTACATTTAGTCATAGCTGACGCTTTTATCCAAAGCGACTTACAAGTTCTGTACAACAAGTCATCAGGAAGGGTATACAACTCTATCAGCTGAGTAACAATGTTCATCAAAGTGTTGCCTGCTACAGTGTAGGTTAGTTTATTAGGACAAGTGCATGACAGTAAGGTTAGTTAGGGTTCGATTTTCTTCAAATTTTTTTTTTTTATTTATTTATTTCAGATAATACTGAACTTGGGAAATCTGGTTTTAGCTTGTGTGCTCCAGACACATCCTGCAATATACCTTGTCCTTTGGACAGTTTAAAACTCAATACATTAGTGTCCTTTGGACAGTTTAAAACTCAATACATTAGTGTCTGTAACTGAGGGGTACAATTCCCTGACTGTATTAATAAGTATGGTATCATTAAACCACTACCGTCTTATGTACATTACTACTGGCCATACAGTACACAGGTATCTTATGATGAACACTTCCCACAATGACTCGGTTCCACACAAAACTGGATTTAAGTATTTATTAGCAGCAATGATAGTACATAATATACTTTACTTTGGATGCGCTTATAAGGCAAAGGAATGTGCGTAGGCAAATCAATAACGTACAGATACAGCCGGGAAAAGTCCTGGAACAGCTGTTTGCCTGCCGTTATGACGTCGTTTGGCATGGTTAATGTTAACAATGACCAGCGGGGGCGCTCTCATACAGCTGGTGACAACTGCCCGACGCGCCGGCTTTTTGTTCATTCATTGGAGGAGCTCCGCGCTGGACTAAGCTCGAGTTCCATTCAATTCCATTACAGCTGGTGACTTCATTCATAGGATGCTACAACGTCCTACAGTATGTCTACAGACTGCATGAATGAATGTTGCTGAATTAAAGAATGAATAAGTTAAACGTGTCAATTCAGCAGTCAAAGTGTATATATTAAAACGTGTCAAATCTAACTTCATTAGATGGCCGACGTACGGCTCTCTTGTCCATTCATTTCATCAAAAGAAAGCGTTAGTGTAATGCTTCTTGGTAACAATAAGTTTGTGTACGCAATGTTGCTGAATAAAATAATTAAACCGTTAAGACCTGTCGAATTAGCAGTCAATGTGTATATTTTGTGTAGATAGCTAGTGGAGGTGCCAGGTGGGCTCTATTTATAATGGATATATTTTGTCTAGTACCGTGGTCTAGTGGTTTAAGGTTATTCCTTTCAAGCTGACGCCCGGGGTTCGTATCCCAGCCTGTATAATATATATATATTTTTTTTATTATTTATAAAATGAAATTGCCCGCAACGATGTGCATAATACAATAGTAATAATATATAATAAGAATCCAACCAATAGAGCGACATTGTGCAATAAACAAGTAAACAAAGTAGGGCATATCGGTATTTGTACATGAGTTATTCTGAGTCAACTTCACTTCATTTCCCAGACCCACTTTGTTTTGAAACAACCAATCACGTTGCGCGATCCACAGTCAGTAAGTAATGTTACAGCTGAGTTCACTCATTCATAACGGCGAAATGTAAAATGCTACCCAGGATTGTTGCGTTTCGTTATAAAAACTATGCGGTGATAAACAAAAAACGAATCGCAGTATGCAAAACGTGCGGTTCGAGGATCACAGATGAAGATGCAACGTCGGTAAGTGAATGAACGAATGAATGAAAACTTTATTTAACAGATTGCAGAATGGGTACAATACAGTACAGCTCAATATACACAATTGTTAAGGGGATGCAGACCAGAGAAAGACTTTCGTCTTGTTTACATCAGGGTCCCCCATAGTAACTTGGCTTGCTACAGTACTCTACAGTTAAATCAATGAGCCAGTGTGCTAACGTTATCATATACTCTCTTTTTTAGACTCTTTTTGTATCACAAACAGTACTGTATTTGTAAATCTGGTATGTCATAAATGTATAGATGTAGCAGTACTGTATCTGTATGTCATGTATGTCATGTTATGATGAATTGAAAATGGGGGACCCTGATGTAAACAAGACGAAAGTCTTTCTCTGGTCTCTTCGCTGGACTGAGACGTGACGTGATCTTAATTATAATATGCATGATGTTTTGCTTTGTACAGGCAATAATGAAGAAGTTCCCTGGAAGGAAGGATGTCTCTTTCAGGAAGGGTACTTCCAGCTCCATCCCTTCTTCATCTGAGCATGCCATAATGGAGCGACTCAGGAACAACTACATCCTGCCTTGTCTCTATGGCTGTCTTTCTCCTCAGGTTCTCTCTGCAGGTGTAGGAAGGCCTCGGGTGTAGCACTCAACACTTTGGTCAACATTGTTACTCAGCTGATAGAGTTGAGCCCTTCCTGATGACTTGTCGAACAGAACTTGTAAGTCGCTTTGGATAAAAGTGTCAGCTATTTTCTTTTCTATTTTTTTTTATATCCTTTATTTATCCAGGAATGTCCCATTGAGATACAATATATCTTCTTCCAGGGAGTCCTGACCAACACGGCACACAACAAGTTTCAACATAAAAACAAGGGCATTAAACAAAAAACATACAAATCAAATACAAATACAGAAGGCCATTTGTGCAGTGGCAAGAAGCATAATCACATCAGCAATAATTAGGGATGCACGATATTGATTTTTTGACACCGATATCGATACCGATAACTTTATGCTCCTCAAGCCGATAACCGATACCGATAACCGATATTTATTGTATTATTAAAAAAATATTTTGATCAAATATTTTTATTTTATTTTCAACATGAAACAAAACATATCACAATACAATAATAATACGTCAAATGTATATACTCTCTTTTCTGGACTCTTTTCGTATCACAAACAGTACTGTATTTGCAAATCTGGTATGTCATAAATGTATAGATGTAGCAGTAATGTCTATCTGTATGTCATGTATGTCATATATGTTATGATGAATTGAAAATGGGGGACCCTGATGTAAACAAGACGAAAGTCTTTCTCTGGTCTGCATCCCCTTAACAATTGTATGTATTGAGCTGTACTGTACTGTACCCATTCTGCAATCTGTTAATAAAATGTTCAATCAATCAATCAATCTCCCCGTACTGTGGTTTCTTCTCAACCTTGGGGGGAATGGAAATGCCCCAACAATTAGCATTTCAATGGTGTGTTTGTGTGTGTGTGTTTGTGTGTGTGGGGGCCGCATTCCATGTCACACCTATACACAGTATAGTCACTCTACTACCCCCACTACCTCCACTCTACTACCCCCCCCCCCCCCGATGGAGGGAGAGATGAGACAGACTGAATGAAAACTTGTTTTCAAGTTTAATGTACATTAAGTTGTAAAGCACTTTGGATAAAAGCTCTATATAAATGCTGTACTCTGTCGTCTACTCTAAGCCATCCTAGGTTGTCAAAGTGGGCAGGGGTGAGGTGGGTTCTAGGGGTAAGGTCAAGTAGAAGTTTGACCAGTTTGTTTTGTGATGTTTGTAATCTTGTTTTTAGCACCTTTGAGGTGCTTTGGTACCATGAGGTGCAAGCATAGTCGTACAGTAGTACCCTTGAATGAGTGCTCCTGCCAGAGTCTTCAGGGTATTCTTGTTTACCAGAGAGGAGATCCGGTACAAGAATCTAGTTAATTGGTTGACTTTTTGTATTACCTTGGATGCCATTTGTCACAGGAAAGACGACAAGCACAACACCAGCCTCTGCCACAGCGAGGTATGTTATGTAAATGAGAGATTATATTGTTGTTAATGCTGCTATTTATGCAATTTTTATTGGTGTGTTTTGTTATTGTTATTAAACATAACGTTACATACAAAACTGTCTGATTGGACAAGAGATAACAATTATTTGCATCTTTATTGTAACAAATGTATGAACAGTCAGCAATAGATGTCAAATGATTTACAGTAATATCAAGTAACAAGTTGTCAGTCAAGTCAAGAGTTCAGAATTGTATTAAAACACACACACACAAATTACAAGATACAAGGTTACACGTTACAGTAACTGGCTTATTTACCACTTTGACCTCCATTATTTGCTATGACTAGTGGCAACACTTTTGCCAAGCCAGCTATGAGATTGTTACATACATCCACTGTTAGTTTATTGCGCCAGTAAAACCTTATGGCCGCTACTAAAGCATCTTTCGTGAAAGGTTTCGCCTCTCTGCGAATATAATCTTTCATCAGGTGCCACACAATTTCAATGGGGTTCAAATCGGGAGACTCAGCCGGGGTTTTGACCCAATTGATTCCCTCTGCTGCAATGCAAACTCTGGCAGCGCTGTGTTTCGGGTCGTTATCCTGGAAGAAACGATGGCTCTTCCCAAAAGTAGCTCGTATGTACGGACCGGCGGCTGCTTTTATGATCGATTCTTCAAAAAAGACACGGTCCATTATTCCATCGAAAATAACAAGCGGGCCTGGACCGAGCTTGGAAATCGCGCCCCAAACATGCACTTTTAATGGATGCTTAGGGGCCGGTTTACCTTGACGGAAGCCTTGTTTCGTAAAGCTTTGTCTTGCAAAGTGTTCAAGTGCGACAGTGCTCTCATCTGTAAATATGACGTCATGCCACGTTTCACATGTATCGATCCACTGGTGCGCCTGTAGATGAATGAATGAAAACTTTATTTAACAGATTGCAGAATGGGTACAATACAGTACGGCTCATAGATAGATAGATAGATAGATAGATAGATAGATAGATAGATAGATAGATAGATAGATAGATAGATAGATAGATAGATAGATAGATAGATAGATAGATAGATAGATAGATAGATAGATAGATAGATAGATAGATAGATAGATAGATAGATAGATAGATAGATAGATAGATAGATAGATAGATAGATAGATAGATAGATAGATAGATAGATAGATAGATAGATAGATAGATAGATAGATAGATAGAAGAAAAACAAACCTGTGCGAGTCTTAATTCTTTATTTTATTTGCCTTGCAACCATGCAATTGCGGGCCTTCGTCAAGTTGTCAATGGCGACCAGGACATTGCTATGGAAAGGGAAGAGAAAGAAAGTGGAAATTAATTAACTGAGAGGGGGGTTAAAATATATATATTGTAAGAGTATATTTATGAGACAGTATATTTATTTTGTACAAGAATGTGAAACTTCCTATCACGTTTGAATAATGCTGTAAAGTTAAGTAAAAATGCATTTCAACTTAATTCCAGCTCAATATGGGTTTTGCAGGTTAATACTCTCTCGTAACGCACAACACAACACAGACCTGCTAATCTGTTAAATAAAGTTTTCATTCATTCATTCATTCTGTACTCACTCAGACAGTTTACGTGGAGCACGGCGTCGTTGTATTTTCAGTTTGTAATGCCATTCAATAGTGCCCGCAGTAACGCAGATTCCTAACGATGCAAGATGTTGCCTAATGCGTCTCGTAGATATGCCCTGGGATCGTAACTGACGCACATCTCGAGAATGTTGTTTGTTGATTTTAGTCATTTTCACACAACTGAACAGACCGTTCGAAAGTCACGGTGATACAACACTTTATATAGAGGCGGGTCCCTCTATAGCCCCACTCTAGCCCCCTCCCATACTTCCAGACGCGTGTTGCTTAATGACAGCGGAAGAGTGCAAGGGCGCTTCCGCATTCTTCGCCGCGCATGCGCATGAGGTCCTCGCTTAGTTCAGACGCCCCATTCAACACGGTCCCAAACTCGAAACTCCGTTAAGCTCCAGAGAGAGAGGCTGAAAACCGCCAGTTCTTGCCCGACGGATGGGAGCCGAATCGGGATCCCAGTTTTCTGATGAATAGCCCCAAAACATGGAGGTCGCGATTACATGTTTCGGAACCAATGTGTAACTAGACAGTTACAATATAAAATTTATATTAATTAACCCAGTTAATGCCTTAAGAGAAAGAGTCTGGTGGTCAATTACTACGGAAATGTTGTGTCTTACTAATAATAACTAATTCCGCGGTCAATATAAGTCTCTGTGATACTTTCTGAATATGATTTGGGAATGGGCAGGGTTATATGAGGCTCCCCCAGGTGCTCTAAATACATGTTAAGATATTCAAAATCGTCACAGCAGTATAGTTTGTTTATACTTCAGAAGTGATGTACAGTGACGACTGAATCTGGTAGTTGGTTGTTAAAAACGCGAAATAACATAATAACGTTACGCTTTTCATAATCATTCAGAAGTGATGTACAGTGATATTAGAAGAAAGACAGTGTAAACAATATAATTAACTCTGAATATAATAATGACGAAAAATAAACAGGGTAGGGTATAGTGCACCTTGTTGTGTTGTGTATCCTGGTTATTTTTCGTCATTATTATATTCAGAGTTAATTATATTGTTTACACTGTCTTTCTTCTAATATAACCCTGCCCATTCCCAAATCATATTCAGAAAGTATACATCACAGAGACTTATATTGACCGCGGAATTAGTTATTATTAGTAAGACACAACATTTCCGTAGTAATTGACCACCAGACTCTCTCTTAAGGCATTAACTGGGTTAATTAATATAAATGTTATATTGTAACTGTCTAGTTACACATTGGTTCCGAAACATGTATGTTCCAGGCTGCAATTTTGAATTGAATTGAATTGAATTGAAGAACATTCAAGTGTTTGATTACAAATGTTTTACTTCCTGGGGGGGGTTGGGTATTTGCATCTCGTATTCATTCAGTCTCCCATGTCTGATTATTTTAAGTGTTCTTTTGTGTTTGTGTACCTGCATGGCTACCCGCATAAGCATAACAATAGCGTATGGAATGCAACCCATTTCATGGCCATCATCATCACCATCATCATCACCATCATCATCATCATCATCATCATCATTGTTGTTGTTGCCGCGTATAACGGGATACTTTTCTCTATTTCCTGGGGGGGGGGGCAGGGTTGAGACTGGGGAGCCCATAAATTAACACAAGATTAACTAGATTATTGTTTCAAGAATGAATTTCTTTTTCAGGAAATCAACTTGAAAAAAAACACCTAAGGGAGACTGCAACTCGAAACTGGCCCCTGTAAATGTCCGAACACAACCACCTCCAATGTACAGTAAATTACCAAGTATGGTCTTGTCAATAATCCAATGTACAGTGTTGTTTGTACAGTTGTACAGTGTCCCCCACCCACCCCTCCTACCCAACCCCCCCCCCCCCCCCCACTCCTACCCAACCCCCCCCCCCACTCCTACCCAACCCCCCCCCCCCCCCCCCACCCAACCACCTCCAATGTACAGTCCCCCCCCACCCCCACCTACCCAATCCAATGTACAGTTTCTACACCTAATGTATATACTCTTTCCTTTCTGGACTCTTTTTGTATCACAAACATTACTGTAATTGCAAATCTGGTATGTCATAAATGTATAGATGTAGCAGTACTGTCTATCTGTATGTCATGTATGTCATATATGTTACGATGAATTGAAAATGGGGGACCCTGATGTAAACAAGACGAAAGTCTTTCTCTGGTCTGCATCCCCTTAACAATTGTATGTATTGAGCTGTACTGTACTGTACCCATTCTGCAATCTGTTAATAAAGTTTTCATTCATTCATTCATTCAATAAACAATACACAAATTGAACATAGTTTTGAACGTTTTATTACAATAATATTGTATAATCCCGTTGCTGTATCCTGATTGGTTTATCAGCTAGAGGTGTTTCGTTCACGCCCCCCCCCACCAAAGCGATTGTGTCTTTTGATATAAAAGTCTGTGTGAAATCTGTGGACCGGACAGTCGTGAGGAGGACAGAATGGCAACCTTTTACAGCACTAAACAATTGAAGGTATGTTTGTATTGTATCTCTCTCTCTCTCTCTCTCTCTCTCTCTCTCTCTCTCTCTCTCTCTCTCTCTCTCTCTCTCTCTCTCTCGTTTTATAAGCAAATATACTTGCCCAACCACTACTGTATGAGCGCAGCCAGTGATTTCAACGTGACGCAGCGCTCATACAGTAGTGGTTGGGCAAGTGCTTATAAAACGTAATTGTCTAATTACACCCTATACACAGTAAGGGAACGTCGGGCTCCGGCCCCTACTCACTTCCAGTTACGGGAATACCTTTCTCCAGTTACCGGGAATGCTTTACATATACCTCTCTCTCTCTCTCTCGATGTCCCCGACATTTGAATTATTTATTTATGCATAATTTTTCTATTCTAGACATCCATCCCGAGTGTTGATCGACCAGGAATAACTCAAGTAAAGGCACCTCAAAGTCGCAAAAGAACAGGAGGTCCCGTGATCCCCCCCAAAGCAAAACACCGGATGGTCAAAAAGAAAGCCGTAAGTAAACTTTTTTTTTATTGCATTTTCCATTATTCAGACAATCTTTTTACATGGGTCCCCCCCACCTCAAATGTACACCCCCACCCAACCTCCTCCAATGTACAGTTTCTATGTCAAATGTATGTCAGTATTCAAATGTACAGTGTGTCCCCCCTTGTTAATCTAAACAAGACGAAAGTCTTTCTCTGGTCTGCATCCCCTTAACAATTGTATGTATTGAGCCGTACTGTTTTCCACATCACATCATTGTGACACAAATCTTATCTTAACTTTCCCTCCCTTATTGCAGGCCGCTGTTATTGTTATGGGTATCATGCCACTCCCAGCAGTAACGACAGAGATGAGAGATGAGGAAACACCAACACCAACTCCAACCATTAATAACATTTGCAATGCGATTGTCTTGACAACGGTGGCTATTGTTATTGATCAAAAAATAAACAAGCATGTTGCCAGGCTGCTTAAACAAGTGGAGGAGACTGAGAAACGCTTGGGGGACCGTCAGGAGGCGAGTGAGAAACGCTTGGGTGACCGTCAGGAGGCGAGTGAGAAACGCCTGGAGGACCGTCTGGAGGCGAGTGTGAAACGCCTGGAGGACCGTCTGGAGGCGAGTGAGAATCGACACAAGACAGAGCTGGCCAGGCTGCTTAAACCCTCAGGCGTTACACCCTCCTCTCCACAACCTGCGGCTCAGCCATTCAATAGGCAGCTTTTGTTTTACACACCAACGAGAGATGAGAATGTACCATGGCGGGCTCTATCACCCTCTCTGTCCAGTCCCTACCCATCCCAAGTGGGCGATGAGAATGTACGACCATGGTTGGCTCTATCACCCTCTCTGTCCCAAACGCCCCAGAATGATGATGATGATAATGATGATGATGAAGATGATGCATGTTTTTCGCCGCAACCGCTTTCTCCTCAAACGTCACCCTTCCGAACGCCTCTGCCAGTACCTGCAGTTCCAGTGGCAAAACCACAGAAAAAAGCACAGCGACAGCGTCCAGCCCTGCCCAACATACAACTGGAAAGTATTTCAGCAGACGACGAGCAAAAGGCGTTCGATCATGCTCATGACGCACAAGGCAAACCACGGCCTGACGACTACGCAGGGCGTAGGTTCATGCTGCTAGTGGACTTTGAAACCCACCAAAAGTGGGCTCACAAAGTCAATTGGAATGGCAAACGGGGGAAACATGCTTTACCTAAGAACCTCAGATTGATGTTGATTGCTAAAGTTAAAGAACGCTATAGTGTAGTCCCCTGGGAGAAAGTTTGTGATCGAGTGAATGAACGTTTGCGGAACCCACGATCAGAGGATCCAAGGAAAAGGCTACCATACAGTTTGAGTGAGTTTTGTATCTGAACCAGCATTCAGATACAAACCCTGATGTAAACAAGACGAAAGTCTTTCTCTGGTCTGCATCCCCTTAACAATTGTATGTATTGAGTTGTACTGTACCCATTCTGCAATCTGTTAATAAAGTTTTCAATCAATCAATTCAAAACCATGTATTATTTTGGCCATATAGTGGCGCTGTCAACATTCTAACCGCCATGCAACGCGCTATGTGTCGCTCTGTTTAGCTGGAGGTGTTTCCCCCCGGGAGATATAGGAGGCCGGGACCGGACGTTAGTTTGTCGTGAAGCGAGCGTATATATAATTAGCAGGTCTGTGTTGTGTGTTACGAGAGAGTATTAACCTGTAAAACCCATATTGAGCTGGAATTAAACCACCATATACGAATACAACCTCTTCTCATTCTTCCTGACATTACTGCATGCCTGATCGCTACGATACTACGATACGTTCACTACCACCGATTGGACAAGTTGAAATGCATTTTTACTTAACTTTACAGCATTATTCAAACGTGATAGGAAGTTTCACATTCTTGTACAAAATAAATATACTGTCTCATAAATATACTCTTACAATATATAAATAAACGTTTCGACCTTACCGGTCTTCCTCAAGCATGAATGAATGAATGAATGAAAACTTTATTTAACAGATTGCAGAATGGGTACAATACAGTACGGCTCAATACATACAATTGTTAAGGGGATGCAGACCTGAGAAAGACGTTTGTCTTGTTTACATCAGGGTCCCCCATTTACAATTCATCATAACATAATGACATGCATGACATACAGATAGACAGTACTGCTACATCTATACATTTATGACATATCAGATTTGCAAATACAGTACTGTTTGTGATACGAAAAGAGTCCAGAAAAGAGAGTATATACATTTGACGTATTATTATTGTATTGTGATATGTTTTGTTTCATGTTGAAAATAAAATAAAAATATTTGATCAAAATATTTTTTTAATAATACAATAAATATCGGTTATCGGTATTGGTTATCGGCTTGAGGAGCATAAAGTTATCGGTATCGATATCGGTGTCAAAAAATCAATATCGTGCATCCCTAATTATTGCTGATGTGATTATGCTTCTTGCCACTGCACAAATGGCCTTCTGTATTTGTATTTGATTTGTATGTTTTTTGTTTAATGCCCTTGTTTTTATGTTGAAACTTGTTGTGTGCCGTGTTGGTCAGGACTCCCTGGAAGAAGATATATTGTATCTCAATGGGACATTCCTGGATAAATAAAGGATATAAAAAAAAAATAGAAAAGAAAATAGCTGACACTTTTATCCAAAGCGACTTACAAGTTCTGTTCGACAAGTCATCAGGAAGGGCTCAACTCTATCAGCTGAGTAACAATGTTGACCAAAGTGTTGAGTGCTACACCCGAGGCCTTCCTACACCTGCAGAGAGAACCTGAGGAGAAAGACAGCCATAGAGACAAGGCAGGATGTAGTTGTTCCTGAGTCGCTCCATTATGGCATGCTCAGATGAAGAAGGGATGGAGCTGGAAGTACCCTTCCTGAAAGAGACATCCTTCCTTCCAGGGAACTTCTTCATTATTGCCTGTACAAAGCAAAACATCATGCATATTATAATTAAAATCACGTCACGTCTCAGTCCAGCGAAGAGCAGTGGCGAATCCTTATGGAAGCCAACGGAAGCCATGCCTCCCTAATATTAAAATATGAATTAATATCAAATATGAAATATGAAAAAAAATATATATAATTTCTTTTTAATATAGTTTACATTCTTTTTCATCTGTGCATCTGTGTTATAATTTTTTTTTTTTTTAAATGTCTCCCTCTTCTCCTTCTCACTCCCTCTAACACACTGTCAGCCTCACTATGCTCACTGCAGCAGGAGAGGAGGCAGATGGTAGGTCTGTTTCTCCAGGCTTCCAGCATTATAGAGTCCAAATCCGATCCTAGCCAATCAGATTCGAGCTGACTGCCACACCCTAAAAGTTTAAAACGGGGCTGAGAGGAAAACACTCAGCATATTTCCCCCTCTGCACTCTGAACATTGTATTAACCCGTAACTGTTCCCACGGGCCGAATATTGCCCCGATCCTCGCGAGATTAAATCCACGGGGACCTCTCGGCGTGCCGAAGCTTTTCCTAAATCACTTCCATCATCGAAAACGAGGGGAAAAGGTCGGCTTGCGACCCTGAAAATGTCGCGTCATTTAAAAAACGCTGTATTAAGTGAGCCTATTATGGGATCCACGCGAGCTTTCTATCGTGGAAACATCTGGGCGTCCCACAACTTTTACTGATTCACATGTAGCCCCTAAAATGCTTAGAAAAGGAAAACAGAAAGCGTGGAATAAACTCGCCGAAACGGAAAAGTGTCCCACGGGCGCGCCGTGATTCCGATCCGCGTGAAAATATTCACGGCCATAGAGGAGACCGTGGGACACCTTTTTGCAACCGAATATGACCAAAAATTAACCAATGCTCCAGCAGTATTAATGACCCTGATGTAAACAAGACAAACGTCTTTCTCTGGTCTGCATCCCCTTATACAATAGACCTTTCCCCGCTGTCAATCACACAGAGAATAATAACCAATAAGATTGCCTGATTTCTTAAGGCCGCGCCCCTTGAAATAGAGCCGCCATGATGTCTCACAGATAGCCAGCCAGTCCTTCATTGTTGTTGTCGAGAAAATGGTTCTTAGATGTGCTTGGGGAACGTGCAATAATGACCAGAGATATCCAGAAAGACTAAAGGGAGCGCGTTTTATAAATTTTCCAAAGCCTAAAACACAGTTGGAAAAATGTTTAAAGTGGATTAAGGCTTGTGGACGGCCCCATACACAGCTGAATGTGGACAAGATCAACAAGAACAAGGCTGTATGCTCAACGGTAAGCCCGAAAAATATGCTTCAGTAATATATGCTTCAACATTTGAGTTAAACAGAAGTCATCACTTGTTATCTTATATATACTGTATATAGATAGATAGATAGATAGATAGATAGATAGATAGATAGATAGATAGATAGATAGATAGATAGATAGATAGATAGATAGATAGATAGATAGATAGATAGATAGATAGATAGATAGATAGATAGATAGATAGATAGATAGATAGATAGATAGATAGATAGATAGATAGATAGATAGATAGATAGATGGCTAGCCGATCGTTAGGTAGCCAGCTATTCATAGCTAATGCTAACGCATGGTTAACCTAACGTTAACCTAACATCGCCAAAAAGAGTCTCCGAAAACATTCCGATCAGTTCATGAGCTGAAGGAAAACTACATATAGCTACAGCTACTTAGTCAACACCCTTGAAAATTATGAATTGGAAGTTGTCCAGTTGATTCTAACAACCGAACTAACGTTAGCTAAATGTTAGTGTACTGTAAATGTCCAAACCCCCCCTCCTAATGTACAGTTTCCTCCCCCTCGTATGTATATATTTCCTGTTAGGATATCTTTTTAACAGTACTGTATATTTGCATATCTTGGATGTCACAAATGTAACAGTACTGTATCTGTATGTCATAAATGTCATGCTATATATCTGTTGTGTATGTCATAACACATAAATGTCATTATGAATTGAAAATGGGGGACCCTGATGTAAACAAGACTAAAGTCTTTCTCTGGTCTGCATCCCCTTAACTATTATGTGTATTGAGCTGTACTGTATTGTACCCATTCTGCAATCTGTTAATACAGTTTTCAATCAGCTAGCATGAGTAACCTGAATGCCTTACAATCTGTGATCCACTTTCTCTTCTCTGTCATGCCTATCTCACCTTATAGCATTTTGTTGGCGGGGATGGACCTACTGTGCAATATCCAGACCCTATAAAAGCTGATGGGACCACATGTAAGTCGGTGCGTCCGTTGCCAAAGAAAAGACGCCTGCTTGATCCTGACAACCCCCCATCTAAAAAAGAACTACTGCAGGAAAATACTAACTTGTAAGTCCTGAAGACTGGGTATTGTCAAAGTCCTTATAGGCGGTATTGTCTGAATATTGTGATGTGTTAGTGAAGATGTGAATCACTAACTAAAAACACCATTTGCATGTGTGAATCAGATGTCATTTAATAATTTGTTATAAATGCTCATAGTATTAATTTGTGAACCAAAGATACTGCAAGTTCTTGTTACAATCAAACAATACATAAATAATACTGAGACCAAATGTTATGATTAATGAACAACATGGATTTATTAATTAAAGTGCATTTATTTGATTATGATTTTGATATTTCACAGGGACATCAATCCCTCTCTGGATGTCATCAACCACCAATCGGAGCTCAGTTATACAGCTACACAGACGTGCACAGCTACTCAGACTGAAGGAGAATGTAAGGGTCTACCTTTCTTTTAGGAACTGAGCAGCATGATCTTTAAAAAATGCAGCAAGTCTGTGCAGTAATCTTTCCATAAATGGTATGTCTGGGAATATTCTTTCCACAAAGATATCTTTCTGCGTAAAAACTATGAATTCACAGAATTGGCAGCCTGTCACCATAAGTTGTCCTTGTATTTGCACATAATAGTCGTGCGTCTTCTTCAATGAAATACTGCCCCCCTCATCTTTGTGTAAACAGAAATCTGGGAAGTTGTCGCAAGCCTCCAATATCAAACAGTTTCTTGCCTTATAAGGACATTTCACTTCGACTATCCCACTCTCGCCATTGTCGCACAACTTCCCGTCAGGTGTGGCTCCTAAAAAATCGAACTCTGAATTGACAACAAGACCACACTCGTGAAAATGTCTGGCGGGATAAACCTCCAGATATTTGGCCTTGGCCTTTGCCTCATTCCTTTTCCCATACTCCAAAGCCGGGGCACAAATGGATGTCAACCGGAAAACACTCTCCAGAAATTTTGTTGTTGGGGCAGATTTTCTGTTTACCGCTTTCGCAAAGTTTGAAGCAGTCAGTCGTGACCTCCGCTCTTCAAACCAGTCATTTGAGAGAGCCTGGGCCCGAGTGCGTTCTTCCAGTGCTACCAGGTTTGTGTCTGCAGTATTCAGATCTTTGTAGATCGCTGGAAGCTTCACTGGAGATGGCTGGTGCACAGATACATTTCCACACCTCTGGTGTGGAACCGGGTCTGTTTTCTTCTTGAGATTTCTTGTCTGTAGAATAAAAGCAAAATGTTATTATTGTGATGTCATGTATATGTGGAAACTCCCTAACAATAATTGTAATATTTCTGTTTCCAGGGGTTTGCCCTTTAGAAGTATTGGGCACTGCTGTGGAAGGTGCAAGATTGAAGTCAGAGCTGGAGAAGAAGGAGAGGACGATAACCTGGTTGAGAGGGCAGCTTCTTGAAAAGGAACAGATAATACAGTCTCTTGAACAGGATGCTCAGAAAAAGACATTCTGTACTGTACAAAGTGTTGTCCAAAAA
Source organism: Notolepis coatsorum (assembly GCF_963971535.1). NCBI lineage: Eukaryota > Metazoa > Chordata > Actinopteri > Aulopiformes > Paralepididae > Notolepis > Notolepis coatsorum. Next base: position 245,042 of record NW_028172860.1, on the reverse strand, counting down.
GAAACAAAGATCAAAGGGCTTTTTAAGTACTACACTGGGATCACATATGTTAGATTCATGTTATTGTTAGATTTTCTTGTGCCTGCTGGCTGTGATGCACCTTATGCAAAGGGCCGTAAAGACATGAGGTCACTAGGAAAATCCAATGGCCTATTCTTGACATTGTGTAGGTTAAGACACAACTTTGGACTTCAAGATTTGTCTCAAAGATTTGGAGTATCCATGCAGTCTGCAGGACTTGTTTTTAATACATGCATAGAACTTATGTATTTTAAATTTGGACAAATTAGCATATGGCCTCATAGAGACATTATTATTGAAAACATGCCTGAAAACTTTAGAAAGGAATTTCCTTCTACTTTAGTCATTATTGATGGTACTGAATTTAAGACCCAGGTGCCATCTGCACTGGCTTTACAAAGTCAGCTTTATAGTGACTATAAGTCAAGCACAACCCTCAAAGCATTGATTGGATGTGATCCAAGTGGGTCTGTCATTTTTGTGTCTGAGTTATTTACAGGTGCTGTATCCGATAAGGCGATTACTGAAAGCAGTGGTTTTTATGATTTACTTAAAACACTGAAAGTTCATGGTTACATCCAGGATGGTGATGCTGTTATGGCTGACAAGGGTTTTACAATACACGACGAGTTGAAAGAGCTTGGATTACGTTTGAATATCCCTCCTTTTGCTGCTGGTCATTCTCAGATGTCTCAGTCAAATGTGGCGTTGACTAACAAAATTGCTCGTCACAGGGTTCATATTGAGCGTCTTATATGTAAAGTTAAGACGTACAAAATCCTTTCAGATCGCATACCAACAACCCTTTTCAAAACGATAAACCAGATATGGTCAGTTTGTTGTTTTATGACCCTACAACAGGATGTGTTTGTAACTGATAAATGAAATTGTAGACCTGCATTACCTGATAAGAAAGTACAGAACCAATCTGGACTTCTCCAAAAGGGGTTGTGATCTTTGGCACACTGGTAGACAGGATAGTTGCCAAAGGTGTTCCAGTCATCCGTTGTAGATGGGCAATGTCTTCCTCTGTTACAGCTGGAAGTCTGTAAATATTTAAAATATTGTATTAAATGTATTGCATATATTAATAATAACTTGGTCGTACTTTTGCTATATTTCTGAGATGGAAGAACGATGTTTTGGTCACTTTGTTAATATGAAAATTGAAGTTCAGTTCTGAATCTATGATAACCCAGAGACTTGTGACCTCAGATTTGATCCAAGGGGTTAGTCCTCCCAGGTTCTTTATTAACGTTTATTTTTTAGTTTTGGGGCCGATAATTAGAATTATAGATAGAAAACCTACATTATGTCCTCTGATGATATCACCCAGCAGTAACATGTAAAGGACCTAAGCAACTCCCTTGTGCAAGTCCATAGTTGTTGTCATATATCTCAGACATGTGGCCTCCTAGTTTAACATAGAATTTCCTCCCTCTGATGTATGTTTTAACCCTTCTGCCTTATTAGGTAACTGACAGAGTTGGCACATCAGTGCATGAAAAGATTGCATCACGTTCAAGGTCATAAAAAAACTTAATTTGTAATATTTATTTATGAATACCACTATAAGGATGGAGACCTTATTCTCATCAGAGTTTAGTCTGAGGTCACTGATTATTTTGGTGAGGGCAGTTTCAGTGCTATGCTATTTTATGAATCCTGAATTCTTCTAAGATTGTGTTCTCTTCATTGACATTGATGTCTCATGAGCTAATTTTATATGTACATCAACTTATAAAGAGTATTACTAATAAAATTCATTTTTGATATTGTAACTCATGGACTTTGTTCACTTTATTATATCTGTTGGGTGTATTACTACCACTTTACCTGTAAGAAGTGTCAACATGGCACACCACTGGCCGTCTCTTTCTCTTCTCAGAGGGTTTTGCAACCACGACATGGTTAATAGGTACTGGCTGTATTTTAGCACCTCTGGGGACATGCCATTGCTGTGGTATGCTGGTGCAACTTTGTTGTTCTGGTATGTGGGTAAAGTTGTGCCATTTGAATCCTTGAAGAGACTTGACAATGCCAACGACATGGGAACAGTGTCCATTTATCCTGAAAATACACATGCAACAATCAAATGGTTGATAGCTACTCCACACATCAATATACAGCTGCGCCAACACTAAAAGGTAAGCTAGCTAATTACAGTAGTTCAAATTCAAAGGTTTATTTGTCACCTACATACCGCGACATGTGTGATTAGCATAACGTTAGATGATTAGCCCATTGTAGCTAGCAGTTAGCAGATACTAGGCTTAAATCTTCATTCACTCTAACAATTTTATAATAAGGGATCACTAACATACTCACCCTGCTTTACATGTGCAGTAGGACTCCACAATTGTATCCTGACGAATTACAATGTGGAGTTTGTGAGGCGTTTGTGTCTTCCGCATAGACCGCCAACACTTGGCATCAACTTTGACGTTGTCATCTCCTTCTCCGTCCGAAATCCTAATTTCATGGATATATCCTTGAGTAAAATAATTCAGGCCTTTCTGGAGAACTCTCTTTGATAGAGTAGCGGCATTGGGCAAATAACTGATAGCAATAGTTTCAGGAATCCTTAAGAGAGAATCCATGTTGTTCGATTGACATGTGGTTGTTTCAGTGTGCCTGTGAGAACATTTGGGAGAGCTTGGGAGACCATAGCAACAGTAACATGGGGGGGCGGGACTTCCCGTCACCGCGGAAAGGTGTATTGTGTGTATTGAGCCGTACTGTATTGTACCCATTCTGCAATCTGTTAAATAAATAAAAAGAAAGTTTGACTGGCCGCCGAGCCATACTGTAGTGTACATGGTGACTGCTTGACTTAAAAAAAAAAAAAATTATTAATAAAAATATTTAATAATTTTTTTTTTAATAATTTTCTTTTGGCTTCCCCTGTTATTTTACCCACGCGACGCCACTGGCGAAGAGACCAGAGAAAGACTTTCGTCTTGTTTACATCAGGGTCCCCCATTTTCAATTCATCATAACATGACATACATGACATACAGATACAGTACTGCTACATCTATACATTTATGACATACCAGATTTACAAATACAGTACTGTTTGTGATACAAAAATAGTCTAAAAAAGAGAGTATATGATAACGTTAGCACACTGGCTCATTGATTTAACTGTAGAGTACTGTAGCAAGCCAAGTTACTATGGGGGACCCTGATGTAAACAAGACGAAAGTCTTTCTCTGGTCTGCATCCCCTTAACAATTGTGTATATTGAGCTGTACTGTATTGTACCCATTCTGCAATCTGTTAAATAAAGTTTTCATTCATTCGTTCATTCACTTACCGACGTTGCATCTTCATCTGTGATCCTCGAACCGCACGTTTTGCATACTGCGATTCGTTTTTTGTTTATCACCGCATAGTTTTTATAACGAAACGCAACAATCCTGGGTAGCATTTTACATTTCGCCGTTATGAATGAGTGAACTCAGCTGTAACATTACTTACTGACTGTGGATCGCTCGTGCTATCGCGCAACGTGATTGGTTGTTTCAAAACAAAGTGGGTCTGGGAAATGAAGTGAAGTTGACTCAGAATAACTCATGTACAAATACCGATATGCTCTACTTTGTTTACTTGTTTATTGCACAATGTCGCTCTATTGGTTGGATTCTTATTATATATTATTACTATTGTATTATGCACATCGTTGCGGGCAATTTCATTTTATAAATAATAAAAAAAATATATATATATTATACAGGCTGGGATTCGAACCCCGGGCGTCAGCTTGAAAGGAATAACCTTAAACCACTAGACCACGGTACTAGACAAAATATATCCATTATAAATAGAGCCCACCTGGCACCTCCACTAGCTATCTACACAAAATATACACATATTTTGACTGCTAATTCGACAGGTCTTAACGGTTTAATTATTTTATTCAACAACATTGCGTACACAAACTTATTGTTACCAAGAAGCATTACACTAACGCTTTCTTTTGATGAAATGAATGGACAAGAGAGCCGTACGTCGGCCATCTAATGAAGTTAGATTTGACACGTTTTAATATATACACTTTGACTGCTGAATTGACACGTTTAACTTATTCATTCTTTAATTCAGCAACATTGCTTTAGACATATGGTATGGTATTTATTTTAGACAACAAAACATACAGATCGTTATACAGTATACTGTGTAGGACGTTGTAGCGTCCGTCTACTGACTTTGCGCCTCCTGGCGGCATAAAATAGAACAGCAGCCTGGGTTCCTAATTCATTTCAACGACGTGATATAACCGTGCGCACGTCGCGGCAAAGCGCCCAGGAATACTAAAAGCTTCATCTGTATGTCCATTCTCATATTACGCAGGAGATAATAATACAACCTGAATCTTAGGAATTATATCTATGGTACTCTGGGGAGGCAGCGGGAGATACTGGTAGGGGGTTCCCACCGGTTGTAAGCCAGCAGGGGGAGGAAATGTTCGAATGCAAAGTCTGGATCAACGGGGACTCAATAAGCTCCTGCTATGGGAGGCGGTATATTACTCCCTGGATCAGCAGACGAAAAGCAGCAGCTGTAATCCAAGTATGCGTGCAGCATAGGTGAAAGCCGGCCAGCCTCTCCAAGAGACGGGCTCGAGTGATGTTCCTCACGTCACGGGTAAATCCCACACAGTAGTGGGGTGTAGACGATTCTTCTCCGCTCCAACATCCACAGGACCAAAGCAATAATAATAATAATCCAGCCGGAAAGGGGCTCTGCATTCACCGGTGTAGATTCTCCGGTGCGCGGTACTTCACATTAACTAGGTTGAACTTGACGTTATTCCACTAAGCTCTGACACTTTACTATCCTATTCGCACGCAGCTATAAGTGCTCTGTTTAGACGCACGGTTGCTCACTTCACTTGGTCGTTGACTCGTGATGAAGGCTTTTCTAGTAAGGAACGAACGATACGTTGAACGAACGTATTAGGATAAGACAAGACTCTATTTTTGGGCAAAACGGGCCCACTTCACAGCACGTTGTATCGTGGTGTGAGGCTTCAACTTATTAGGGTAACATACTGCTGTATTCACCTGCGCCGTATTTATACGTTAGGTGAACAATCTAGTACCAGCCTTATTTCTGTCTCGTATTCCTGGGCAAAGCCGGGCATGTACAGACATGTCTTCGCGGTGACTTTGAACTAGGCATTGGGGGTATGGTCGCTGGCGCCTAGGGGATCGCTTCCAATAGGAGAACGAAATATTATGGTCTGTACTAGGTTAAAGGGATATTCCGTGTATATGTACAAAGAATACACAAGGGATATCAGACGATATACAAATCCTATGCAATATATATCAATCAATAAATACATATATTCGGTTTAATCTGACCCTTTGTAACAGCCGCCTCCTAATTAGTCCCACCTAATTAGATAAGCAGAGACAGATTAACCGCACTGTCCACTACTCAATGTCTGTTGTGAGGGTAGGCAGTTCACAAAGTCAGGGGGTCATGGTCGTCATTAAGCGAGTCGGGGAGCCTTGGCCACTCTATCAGCCTCGCCACGGGTCGGTTGTATGTCCGCCCTTGGACGAGCACTTCTGCCGCTCTGACCTTTCCGTCGGCACCAGTGATCACTTTGCTTACGCGGCCGGCCGGCCACGCAGCTCGGGGTAGTGACTGGTCTATGGTCATGACGACTGGATGGGATGAAGGGGGGCTTAGGAGGAAGCGGGCCTGAGACTGCTTTGATCTGTGCTTGGCTGTGCCTCCTCCTCCTCCGTCTGTTTCTCTTGTTTGCTCTGTACCCCGTCTGAGGAGGGTCCGGTGCCGGCCGCCCCGTCAAGGAGTCGCTTGGGGTGCTGGGTTCGAGGTCAGCTACGTCTGGAGCGCAGCTGAGGGGGGTGGAGTTCCGAACTCCCTCTGGTGCCCACTGTTCTCTCACAGGCCTCTCGCTTAATGTCAATAGCCTCTCAACGGGCTGTACGAGGGAGTGGCCGGTGTCGCTCGCCTTTGTGTGTAGGCAGCGTGTAGACGTGGGTTGACTGTCAAGTCCGTAGAGGGGGCCCTGGAGAGTCCACCCCAGTCGGGTCTGAACCGCGACTGGGCATCCTTTGGGTCCGATGTGGGCCGCCTCAATTGGGAGAATGAGGTCCGCGTGGTCGGAGCCGATGAGCAGGGTCGGTGTGGCGCCGTCGATAAGCGGTATAGGTAGTTGACGTAGGTGCACATACTTCGCCATCAACTGTGGGATGGGGTAGGTGTACTGAGACAGGCCTATGTCGTGGCTGGTGAAGACGTTGGTTTTACTATACTGCTTCTCGGGCTGGTCCACCGCTGCTATCTTGAAGGAGACCCTTTCACCTTTTATGGTCTTCTGGTCCCTTCTGATGGTGCGTATTGTCATGGTACCTTTGGCACCCCGCAGGCCCAACTGGGCTGCGGCGGAAGCGAGGAGGAGGGTCTTTTCAGACCCGTCGTCCAGGACGGCGTAAGTGTCCAGGACCTTGTCCTCGTAGCTCTGGAGCTCTCTGACCACTTTGATGAGCACTCGGGGGGTCCCGCTATGCTGGTCAATGTGGAGCACTCCTGTTGGTCGGTTGCTTTGGATCATCTGGGGTGGTGCCGACTCGCGGTCGTCCGAGTAGCACCGTGACTCCCAGTGTCTGCTGTAGCAGTCGGGACACCAGGGAGCGGTCTGGTGGATCTTTGGTACTGGTGCCAGCGCCTCGGCATGGTACATTACCGCGACGGGCCCACTCTGTTGTCCTGGCTGACGCTTGTTGATGTCATGCAGGACCTCCAAGTGGGTGCCGCCGCACCTGCCACACTTCTTCTTCAAGCGGCACTCAGCTGCCAGGTGGCTGCGCGCGCAGCGGAAGCAGCGGCGGTGGTCCTTGATTCACTGACTCACATCATCCGTGGTCAGCTTCTTGAAATCTTCGCATTGATACAGCCGATGTTCCCCTTCACAGTACTGGCATTCAATCTTCCACTGGTCCTCTTTCGTCGAGGGGGTGTTGTGGTTCTTGTGCTGCGGTACTGATTCGGCTTGGTGCATAACGGTCACCGACCGGCGGTTATCATTTGATCCCCGAGGTCCTGGTCTTGGGCTTAGTCCACTCCATACGAACGTGTCGAGTCGTAGGCTACTGACCTCCCTGGCGAGGAACTCAGATAGGTCTAGGAGGGATGCCTCTGGGCCGTTGGGGTCGCGGTGGTCTCTCTGCCGCCTGAAGCGCTCTTGTCGGGCGGGAGGGAGCTTCTCTAGTATCCTCTCTACATTAGAGTTAGCGTACAGTTCGTATATCCCCTTTTCCTTTTGGGCCCCCAGCATCCCTACCAGGGACTCTACCTTGATAGAGAGGTCATCCAATGCTCTGTTGTCTCTGGCTGGGGGGAGACGGTCAATGTCTCTTATCTCCTGTATCACGTAGTCCCATATGCGTCCATAACGTTGATCGAGGGCTACTAGAGCCGCGGTGTATGGGGTAGTAGAGTTGGAATATGCCAGCGCTATATTGTGCGCTCTGGGCACCTTCAGGTGCTTGAGTAGGATAGCATACTTGTACGTTTCATCCGGTACATCGGACATCATTGTCTCTAAGCACATTCGTAGCTCTGTGTACTGTGCTCTGTTCTCGTGTGTGAAGTCCGGGAACGTCGGTGTGCCAAGGTACGATGCCATGGATGGCTGGCACATCGGTGAGCGTTGGGGGAGAGGCCTCCTGGGCGAGTCTCCCCGTGCGTGTCGTCTTGGGCTGGTACTTGGTGGGTACCGAAGCCCGGGTACCCAGGTGCTGTTCCTCGGGGCTGGCGGTGCGTCAAACTCACCCGTGAGTGGAGTCGGGGGTTTGTAGCGCAGTGCCTCAGGGCTGACGTCTGGGCTGTACTGGACCTCCTGGTCCAGAGTACGTTGCTGCTGGTCGGGGCTGTACTGGGCCTCCTGGTCCAGAGTACATTGCTGCTGGTCGGCTTGACATTCCTCCTCTTCCTCCTCCTCTTCCTCTGCTAGGTCCTGGAGTCTTCGGTTCAGTCTCTTGGCGTGGTCCGGTTCTTCCCGGTTGCTGGATCTCGTATGGACCGGCCGGGGAGGGGGTTCGGAGACGTGGACAGGATCCTCCTGTTGGCGGGGTCCCGGGTCGCTTGGTCGGGTAGGGGAATGTGCCCTAGACCCTTGTCGTGACGATCTCTGGGAGCTCCGTGCGGAGTGAGGGGGTGTCGCCATGGTAATCAATTTGTCCATCAGCTGCGCCTGCAGCCGGTCGCGCTCTGTCTCGCGCTGGGCATGGCCGGCGTTGCGCGCTGCTTCGCGCTGGGCATTGGCGGCGTCGCGCTGCGCATTGGCGGCGGCGTGCTGCGCATCTGCGCGGCTTCTTTCAATGTTCTCTTCCGTCTGAAGGCGTCTGGTCTCCAGTCTTATGCGGTCGTCTTCACTCCTTTGTTGCGCCTGGAAGCGCTCTCGCTCGGTTGCAGAATGTTCGCGTTCACGGAGGGCTTGCGCTTGGAGTTGCGCGTGAAGGCGCTCTCGTTGGTCTGCAGCTTGTTCGCGCTCGCTCGTCTGTTGCGCTTGAAGTCGATCGCGTTCGGTGGAGGCTGCCAGGGTGGCGATGAGTGCCTGCGCCAGCATCTTGTCCGCTTCGCTGGGGGAAGACACCGGCGGAGGTGATCGGCTTCCGGCAGTGCTGGTAGGAGATCTGTTCTCTGGGCGCGCCTCGAGGTCCGTCTCCTGGGCGCGCTTCTCTTCTGGTAGTGGGTCGGGTTCCGTCCCTGGAGCGCTTTCTTTATCCTGGAGCTCTCCGGGGACTGTCCCGTTGGCGTTGTCGGGGGGTAAAGTCATGTCATGTCCCTCCTGGTCCCCCCCGTGAGCTTGGTCAGTTACGTTAGAACCCACTAGGGTCTCTACTGGCGGGGTAGCCTGGTCGGTAGGGTTGGACATAATTTTTCTATCCGCTTTAGTTACTTTATCCGTATTTAACTTCCTTTTAAAGCTAGGTATTGGACTGACAACGTAGTCCTCTAGGTGAAGAGGTGGCTGCCGTCTGCGCTCCGGGCGATCTAGCTTAGGAGAACCGTTTGTGGAGTGTTCATCATCGGCCATGTTAATATTAATATTATATTAATATTACGCTAATTCTTATCCGGGGCTCGAAGGACCAATTGTAACTGAGGGGTACAATTCCCTGACTGTATTAATAAGTATGGTATCATTAAACCACTACCGTCTTATGTACATTACTACTGGCCATACAGTACACAGGTATCTTATGATGAACACTTCCCACAATGACTCGGTTCCACACAAAACTGGATTTAAGTATTTATTAGCAGCAATGATAGTACATAATATACTTTACTTTGGATGCGCTTATAAGGCAAAGGAATGTGCGTAGGCAAATCAATAACGTATGTCCATTCTCATATTACGCAGGAGATAATAATACAACCTGAATCTTAGGAATTATATCTATGGTACTCTGGGGAGGCAGCGGGAGATACTGGTAGGGGGTTCCCACCGGTTGTAAGCCAGCAGGGGGAGGAAATGTTCGAATGCAAAGTCTGGATCAACGGGGACTCAATAAGCTCCTGCTATGGGAGGCGGTATATTACTCCCTGGATCAGCAGACGAAAAGCAGCAGCTGTAATCCAAGTATGCGTGCAGCATAGGTGAAAGCCGGCCAGCCTCTCCAAGAGACGGGCTCGAGTGATGTTCCTCACGTCACGGGTAAATCCCACACAGTAGTGGGGTGTAGACGATTCTTCTCCGCTCCAACATCCACAGGACCAAAGCAATAATAATAATAATCCAGCCGGAAAGGGGCTCTGCATTCACCGGTGTAGATTCTCCGGTGCGCGGTACATCACATTAACTAGGTTGAACTTGACGTTATTCCACTAAGCTCTGACACTTTACTATCCTATTCGCACGCGGCTATAAGTGCTCTGTTTAGACGCATGGTTGCTCACTTCACTTGGTCGTTGACTCGTGATGAAGGCTTTTCTAGTAAGGAACGAACGATACGTTGAACGAACGTATTAGGATAAGACAAGACTCTATTTTGGGGCAAAACGGGCCCACCTCACAGCACGTTGTATCGTGGTGTGAGGCTTCAACTTGTTAGGGTAACATACTGCTGTATTCACCTGCGCCGTATTTATACGTTAGGTGAACAATCTAGTACCAGCCTTATTTCTGTCTCGTATTCCTGGGCAAAGCCGGGCATGTACAGACATGTCTTCGCGGTGACTTTGAACTAGGCATTGGGGGTATGGTCGCTGGCGCCTAGGGGATCGCTTCCAATAGGAGAACGAAATATTATGGTCTGTACTAGGTTAAAGGGATATTCCGTGTATATGTTCAAAGAATACACAAGGGATATCAGACGATATACAAATCCTATGCAATATATATCAATCAATAAATACATATATTCGGTTTAATCTGACCCTTTGTAACAGTGTCCTTTGGACAGTTTAAAACTCAATACATTAGTGTCCTTTGGACAGTTTAAAACTCAATACATGAATGTCCTTTGGACAGTTTAAAATGCAATACATTAGTGTCCTTTGGACAGTTTAAAATTCAATACATTAGTGTCCTTTGGACAGTTTAAAACTCAATACATGAATGTCCTTTGGACAGTTTAAAATGCAATACATTAGTGTCCTTTGGACAGTTTAAAACTCAAATCATGAATGTCCTTTGGACAGTTTAAATCATACTTTCACCCCAGTCTGCAGTTGTTTTTAATTTGTTTTATCGATTGACTTTCTTGTTTTTATTTTTATATTTACCGCGGTACTATATTTTTCTCGACACCATTGGAAATGAGAGTTTACTCTCCAGTGATCTTTCGAGACTCAAAGTGAGAGAAGGTTAGAGAATCAAAGGTCAGAGAATCTAAACGAAGTCTGCTAATGCATCACAATAGCAGAAGTGTTTCTGTTTTTTGAGATGTATAAATGATTAACATTTGTGGGGCTTTTCATCACCTTCCAACCGCAACAAGCGGCACGGTGGTGTAGGGGTTAACACTGTCGCCTCACAGCTACAGTAGAAGTTCCAGGGTTCGATTCCCGCTTGGGGACCAGGTTTCCGCGTTGCCAGGTACCCAGGTGGGGTATCTCCCGGGCCTTTCTGTGTGGAGTTTGCATGTTCTCCACGTGCTCGCAAGGGTTTCCCCTCCCGATAAGATAAACCCAATGGAAAAACATGCACAACAGATCGCTAACGCTGTCGCGTCCTTGACAAAGACGGAGAGGAGCACTTGGATTGGTCCCCGGGGCGCGGCCCCACGCCGACGCCCCTATCTGCTCCCGGCTGCCCTTGGGGGAAAGGACAACGGGTCAAGCGCAGAGGGACGGGTCAAGCGCAGAGACTCAATTTCATCGGCGACTCAAAAATTGCATGTGTTCCTGTGTGTGTGCCGCCCATCGCATGTGTGTGTCACTGCATGATGAATAAAGACTTCTTCAAAAGGCCAGTTTATTATTATTATTATTATTATTATTATTATTATTATTATTATTATTATTATTATTATTATTATTATTATTATTATTATTATTATTATTATTATTATTATTATTATTATTATTATTATTATTATTATTTATAAGTCACAGGATGGGTCAAGTGCAGAGACACATTCCTGTGTGTCACCCCATCTCACACGTGTGTGTTAATCTGCATGACAAATAAAGACGTCTTCAATTGTTAGGGGAAAATATAGCAGAGTGGGATTTCAGTCCAGGTCGCAAGAGCACACAAGTATGTTTTTTTACGTTTTCTTTTTAAGAATAGTGTGGATCTCTACTGACTGAGTGGTTGACAGCATGTCGAAAGGGAAATAAATTGTGGGTTTGTTTCACCCCTTTATTTCCGATGTCCTGTGTGGAGGCAATAATAATAGTAATAATAATAATAACTTTATTTATATAGCACTTTTCATACAAGATGTAGCCCAAAGTGCTTCACATTACATGATAAATGAAAGATAAAACAATGAGTAATAACAGATAAAAAAAAGAACATAAAGTAAACCACACAGTCTAAAATCACAAGCAAAGAAAATGGATAAAATCTATGATTCAAAATTTTTATAAAAAGAGTTGCCAATTAATAAAAGCAATATTAAAAAGGTATGTTTTCAACTGTCCTTTAAAAATGTCGACTGAGCCAGCCTCTCTAATATTTTTTGGGATTGTGTTCCACAGCTGTGGTGCCTAGAAATAAAAAATCCTTCAAGAACAAAACGGAAGAACGGACAATGCGACTGGCGGTTTCTACACAGGTTGTCACATCCACATCTGGCCGCAGTTCTGTAGGTTCAAAAAGCTCACCTGGACACACCAGTTCAGACACACACCAGTTCAGACACACACCAGTTCAGACACACACACACACCAGTTCAGACACACACACACCAGTTCAGACACACACCAGTTCAGACACACACACACCAGTTCAGACACACACCCCAGTTCAGACACACACACACCAGTTCAGACACACACACCAGTTCAGACACACACCAGTTCAGACACACACACCAGTTCAGACACACACACCAGTTCAGACACACACCAGTTCAGACACACACACCAGTTCAGACACACACCAGTTCAGACACACACCAGTTCAGACACACACCAGTACAGACACACACACACACACACCAGTTCATACACACACCAGTTCAGACACACTACACCAGTTCAGACACACACACACACACACACACCAGTTCATACACACACCAGTTCAGACACACTACACCAGTTCAGACACACACACCGGCGGTGGTCTCTCTGCCGCCTGAAGCGCTCTTGTCGGGCGGGAGGGAGCTTCTCTAGTATCCTCTCTACATTAGAGTTAGCGTACAGTTCGTATATCCCCTTTTCCTTTTGGGCCCCCAGCATCCCTACCAGGGACTCTACCTTGATAGAGAGGTCATCCAATGCTCTGTTGTCTCTGGCTGGGGGGAGACGGTCAATGTCTCTTATCTCCTGTATCACGTAGTCCCATATGCGTCCATAACGTTGATCGAGGGCTACTAGAGCCGCGGTGTATGGGGTAGTAGAGTTGGAATATGCCAGCGCTATATTGTGCGCTCTGGGCACCTTCAGGTGCTTGAGTAGGATAGCATACTTGTACGTTTCATCCGGTACATCGGACATCATTGTCTCTAAGCACATTCGTAGCTCTGTGTACTGTGCTCTGTTCTCGTGTGTGAAGTCCGGGAACGTCGGTGTGCCAAGGTACGATGCCATGGATGGCTGGCACATCGGTGAGCGTTGGGGGAGAGGCCTCCTGGGCGAGTCTCCCCGTGCGTGTCGTCTTGGGCTGGTACTTGGTGGGTACCGAAGCCCGGGTACCCAGGTGCTGTTCCTCGGGGCTGGCGGTGCGTCAAACTCACCCGTGAGTGGAGTCGGGGGTTTGTAGCGCAGTGCCTCAGGGCTGACGTCTGGGCTGTACTGGACCTCCTGGTCCAGAGTACGTTGCTGCTGGTCGGGGCTGTACTGGGCCTCCTGGTCCAGAGTACATTGCTGCTGGTCGGCTTGACATTCCTCCTCTTCCTCCTCCTCTTCCTCTGCTAGGTCCTGGAGTCTTCGGTTCAGTCTCTTGGCGTGGTCCGGTTCTTCCCGGTTGCTGGATCTCGTATGGACCGGCCGGGGAGGGGGTTCGGAGACGTGGACAGGATCCTCCTGTTGGCGGGGTCCCGGGTCGCTTGGTCGGGTAGGGGAATGTGCCCTAGACCCTTGTCGTGACGATCTCTGGGAGCTCCGTGCGGAGTGAGGGGGTGTCGCCATGGTAATCAATTTGTCCATCAGCTGCGCCTGCAGCCGGTCGCGCTCTGTCTCGCGCTGGGCATGGCCGGCGTTGCGCGCTGCTTCGCGCTGGGCATTGGCGGCGTCGCGCTGCGCATTGGCGGCGGCGTGCTGCGCATCTGCGCGGCTTCTTTCAATGTTCTCTTCCGTCTGAAGGCGTCTGGTCTCCAGTCTTATGCGGTCGTCTTCACTCCTTTGTTGCGCCTGGAAGCGCTCTCGCTCGGTTGCAGAATGTTCGCGTTCACGGAGGGCTTGCGCTTGGAGTTGCGCGTGAAGGCGCTCTCGTTGGTCTGCAGCTTGTTCGCGCTCGCTCGTCTGTTGCGCTTGAAGTCGATCGCGTTCGGTGGAGGCTGCCAGGGTGGCGATGAGTGCCTGCGCCAGCATCTTGTCCGCTTCGCTGGGGGAAGACACCGGCGGAGGTGATCGGCTTCCGGCAGTGCTGGTAGGAGATCTGTTCTCTGGGCGCGCCTCGAGGTCCGTCTCCTGGGCGCGCTTCTCTTCTGGTAGTGGGTCGGGTTCCGTCCCTGGAGCGCTTTCTTTATCCTGGAGCTCTCCGGGGACTGTCCCGTTGGCGTTGTCGGGGGGTAAAGTCATGTCATGTCCCTCCTGGTCCCCCCCGTGAGCTTGGTCAGTTACGTTAGAACCCACTAGGGTCTCTACTGGCGGGGTAGCCTGGTCGGTAGGGTTGGACATAATTTTTCTATCCGCTTTAGTTACTTTATCCGTATTTAACTTCCTTTTAAAGCTAGGTATTGGACTGACAACGTAGTCCTCTAGGTGAAGAGGTGGCTGCCGTCTGCGCTCCGGGCGATCTAGCTTAGGAGAACCGTTTGTGGAGTGTTCATCATCGGCCATGTTAATATTAATATTATATTAATATTACGCTAATTCTTATCCGGGGCTCGAAGGACCAATTGTAACTGAGGGGTACAATTCCCTGACTGTATTAATAAGTATGGTATCATTAAACCACTACCGTCTTATGTACATTACTACTGGCCATACAGTACACAGGTATCTTATGATGAACACTTCCCACAATGACTCGGTTCCACACAAAACTGGATTTAAGTATTTATTAGCAGCAATGATAGTACATAATATACTTTACTTTGGATGCGCTTATAAGGCAAAGGAATGTGCGTAGGCAAATCAATAACGTATGTCCATTCTCATATTACGCAGGAGATAATAATACAACCTGAATCTTAGGAATTATATCTATGGTACTCTGGGGAGGCAGCGGGAGATACTGGTAGGGGGTTCCCACCGGTTGTAAGCCAGCAGGGGGAGGAAATGTTCGAATGCAAAGTCTGGATCAACGGGGACTCAATAAGCTCCTGCTATGGGAGGCGGTATATTACTCCCTGGATCAGCAGACGAAAAGCAGCAGCTGTAATCCAAGTATGCGTGCAGCATAGGTGAAAGCCGGCCAGCCTCTCCAAGAGACGGGCTCGAGTGATGTTCCTCACGTCACGGGTAAATCCCACACAGTAGTGGGGTGTAGACGATTCTTCTCCGCTCCAACATCCACAGGACCAAAGCAATAATAATAATAATCCAGCCGGAAAGGGGCTCTGCATTCACCGGTGTAGATTCTCCGGTGCGCGGTACATCACATTAACTAGGTTGAACTTGACGTTATTCCACTAAGCTCTGACACTTTACTATCCTATTCGCACGCGGCTATAAGTGCTCTGTTTAGACGCATGGTTGCTCACTTCACTTGGTCGTTGACTCGTGATGAAGGCTTTTCTAGTAAGGAACGAACGATACGTTGAACGAACGTATTAGGATAAGACAAGACTCTATTTTGGGGCAAAACGGGCCCACCTCACAGCACGTTGTATCGTGGTGTGAGGCTTCAACTTGTTAGGGTAACATACTGCTGTATTCACCTGCGCCGTATTTATACGTTAGGTGAACAATCTAGTACCAGCCTTATTTCTGTCTCGTATTCCTGGGCAAAGCCGGGCATGTACAGACATGTCTTCGCGGTGACTTTGAACTAGGCATTGGGGGTATGGTCGCTGGCGCCTAGGGGATCGCTTCCAATAGGAGAACGAAATATTATGGTCTGTACTAGGTTAAAGGGATATTCCGTGTATATGTTCAAAGAATACACAAGGGATATCAGACGATATACAAATCCTATGCAATATATATCAATCAATAAATACATATATTCGGTTTAATCTGACCCTTTGTAACAGTGTCCTTTGGACAGTTTAAAACTCAATACATTAGTGTCCTTTGGACAGTTTAAAACTCAATACATGAATGTCCTTTGGACAGTTTAAAATGCAATACATTAGTGTCCTTTGGACAGTTTAAAATTCAATACATTAGTGTCCTTTGGACAGTTTAAAACTCAATACATGAATGTCCTTTGGACAGTTTAAAATGCAATACATTAGTGTCCTTTGGACAGTTTAAAACTCAAATCATGAATGTCCTTTGGACAGTTTAAATCATACTTTCACCCCAGTCTGCAGTTGTTTTTAATTTGTTTTATCGATTGACTTTCTTGTTTTTATTTTTATATTTACCGCGGTACTATATTTTTCTCGACACCATTGGAAATGAGAGTTTACTCTCCAGTGATCTTTCGAGACTCAAAGTGAGAGAAGGTTAGAGAATCAAAGGTCAGAGAATCTAAACGAAGTCTGCTAATGCATCACAATAGCAGAAGTGTTTCTGTTTTTTGAGATGTATAAATGATTAACATTTGTGGGGCTTTTCATCACCTTCCAACCGCAACAAGCGGCACGGTGGTGTAGGGGTTAACACTGTCGCCTCACAGCTACAGTAGAAGTTCCAGGGTTCGATTCCCGCTTGGGGACCAGGTTTCCGCGTTGCCAGGTACCCAGGTGGGGTATCTCCCGGGCCTTTCTGTGTGGAGTTTGCATGTTCTCCACGTGCTCGCAAGGGTTTCCCCTCCCGATAAGATAAACCCAATGGAAAAACATGCACAACAGATCGCTAACGCTGTCGCGTCCTTGACAAAGACGGAGAGGAGCACTTGGATTGGTCCCCGGGGCGCGGCCCCACGCCGACGCCCCTATCTGCTCCCGGCTGCCCTTGGGGGAAAGGACAACGGGTCAAGCGCAGAGGGACGGGTCAAGCGCAGAGACTCAATTTCATCGGCGACTCAAAAATTGCATGTGTTCCTGTGTGTGTGCCGCCCATCGCATGTGTGTGTCACTGCATGATGAATAAAGACTTCTTCAAAAGGCCAGTATTATTATTATTATTATTATTATTATTATTATTATTATTATTATTATTATTATTATTATTATTATTATTATTATTATTATTATTATTATTATTATTATTATTATTTATAAGTCACAGGATGGGTCAAGTGCAGAGACACATTCCTGTGTGTCACCCCATCTCACACGTGTGTGTTAATCTGCATGACAAATAAAGACGTCTTCAATTGTTAGGGGAAAATATAGCAGAGTGGGATTTCAGTCCAGGTCGCAAGAGCACACAAGTATGTTTTTTTACGTTTTCTTTTTAAGAATAGTGTGGATCTCTACTGACTGAGTGGTTGACAGCATGTCGAAAGGGAAATAAATTGTGGGTTTGTTTCACCCCTTTATTTCCGATGTCCTGTGTGGAGGCAATAATAATAGTAATAATAATAATAACTTTATTTATATAGCACTTTTCATACAAGATGTAGCCCAAAGTGCTTCACATTACATGATAAATGAAAGATAAAACAATGAGTAATAACAGATAAAAAAAAGAACATAAAGTAAACCACACAGTCTAAAATCACAAGCAAAGAAAATGGATAAAATCTATGATTCAAAATTTTTATAAAAAGAGTTGCCAATTAATAAAAGCAATATTAAAAAGGTATGTTTTCAACTGTCCTTTAAAAATGTCGACTGAGCCAGCCTCTCTAATATTTTTTGGGATTGTGTTCCACAGCTGTGGTGCCTAGAAATAAAAAATCCTTCAAGAACAAAACGGAAGAACGGACAATGCGACTGGCGGTTTCTACACAGGTTGTCACATCCACATCTGGCCGCAGTTCTGTAGGTTCAAAAAGCTCACCTGGACACACCAGTTCAGACACACACCAGTTCAGACACACACCAGTTCAGACACACACACACACCAGTTCAGACACACACACACCAGTTCAGACACACACCAGTTCAGACACACACACACCAGTTCAGACACACACCCCAGTTCAGACACACACACACCAGTTCAGACACACACACCAGTTCAGACACACACCAGTTCAGACACACACACCAGTTCAGACACACACACCAGTTCAGACACACACCAGTTCAGACACACACACCAGTTCAGACACACACCAGTTCAGACACACACCAGTTCAGACACACACCAGTACAGACACACACACACACACACCAGTTCATACACACACCAGTTCAGACACACTACACCAGTTCAGACACACACACACACACACACACCAGTTCATACACACACCAGTTCAGACACACTACACCAGTTCAGACACACACACCAGTTCAGACACACTACACCAGTTCAGACACACTACACCAGTTCAGACACACACCAGTTCAGACACACACCAGTACAGACACACACACACACCAGTTCAGACACACACACACACACACACACCAGTTCAGACACACACCAGTTCAGACACACTACACCAGTTCAGACACACACCAGTTCAGACACACACACACACATACCAGTTCAGACACACTACACCAGTTCAGACACAAACCAGTTCTGACACAAACCAGTTCAGACACACACACACCAGTTCAGACACACACCAGTTCAGACACACACCAGTTCAGACACACACCAGTACAGACACACACACACACACCAGTTCATACACACACCAGTTCAGACACACTACACCAGTTCAGA
This sequence comes from Notolepis coatsorum, assembly GCF_963971535.1. Classification (NCBI taxonomy): domain Eukaryota; kingdom Metazoa; phylum Chordata; class Actinopteri; order Aulopiformes; family Paralepididae; genus Notolepis; species Notolepis coatsorum. The sequence continues at coordinate 226,295 of NW_028172860.1, read as the reverse complement.
CACACACACACACACACACACACACACCAGTTCATACACACACCAGTTCAGACACACTACACCAGTTCAGACACACACACCAGTTCAGACACACTACACCAGTTCAGACACACTACACCAGTTCAGACACACACCAGTTCAGACACACACCAGTACAGACACACACACACCAGTTCAGACACACACACACACACACCAGTTCAGACACACACCAGTTCAGACACACTACACCAGTTCAGACACACACCAGTTCAGACACACACACACACATACCAGTTCAGACACACTACACCAGTTCAGACACAAACCAGTTCTGACACAAACCAGTTCAGACACACACACACCAGTTCAGACACACACCAGTTCAGACACACTACACCAGTTCAGACACAAACCAGTTCTGACACAAACCAGTTCAGACACACACACACCAGTTCAGACACACTACACCAGTTCAGACACAAACCAGTTCTGACACAAACCAGTTCAGACACACACCAGTTCAGACACACACACCAGTTCAGACACAAACCAAGTGAGTCAACAGTCATTCCTGCTCTGCGGAGCAGCTCCACGCTGTATAACAGTTTGACTGATTTTATTTGTATTTGATTTTATTTTTATTTGGAAATTACAAACACATCATAAAAACAAATGATCATGACCAATTTGTATTCCTGAGGACATCACCTAAAAGCATTAATTAACATACTTATTTCCAAGGTGGTCCTCGGAAGACATACAAATGTTATGACTAGTGCTGTCAGGTGATTAAAAAAAAGTATCTAATTAATTACAGGATTTGTAATTAATTAATCTAATTAATCACATTTTAATCACATAACCATTTTAGGCCTGATATTCTATTTTCTATAATCATATTTCAAATGGCATGTGTCCGGATGGCACAATTCAGTACTGTATCTACAAAACCTTCTTTTTAATAACTAACATAAATAGCATGGTAATAATATGTAGGTTATTGATCAATTAATGTATTGATAAATACATTTACATTACAAATGATACACCAGTAGAAGTCATGACAATCTCCTGCTGTGTGGGTTCTCTCTTTCATAACAATGGAAACAATAACAGCAATAACAGCAATAACAGCAATAACAGCAATAACAGCCTGGCAAGAATCGCCCGCCGTGTGCATTGGATTTAAGATCTTAATTCCCTCTCCCTCATTTCGGGTTTATTTCTTCCCCTTTCTGATATCGGCTAACAGCGCCGTCAGGTACAAACTGCCCCACGAGCCAACTGCGCTGGAGCAAATCAGGAGCAAATTGCACACCTGCTATGGGCGTGTTTGCACGAGTATCTCATCCGCGCAATATTCTTAGTGAATGGCTCGCAAGGACGGAGCAGATACCGTGCACAAATCGCGCACAGTTAAGGGTGCTATTACCAATGCACAATCCATTCTTTGTGTATTCATGTTTCTGTGTATTGTGTGTGTGTGTGTGTGTGTGTGTGTGTGTGTGTGTGTGTGTGTGTGTGTGTGTGTGTGTGTGTGTGTGTGTGTGTGTGTGTGTGTGTGTGTGTGTGTGTGTGTGTGTGTCAGTGGAGGTTTCTCTATGACAACACGTGAAACACAAATTCACTCATAATTCATAATTATTATTAATTTACATATATATATATATATATATAATATATATATATAATATATATATATATATTATTATATATAATAATAATAATAATAAATAATAATAATAAATTTAAAAAAAATATATATATATAGTTTTTTTTTATATATATATATATATATATATATATATATATATATATATATATATATATATATATTAAAAAAAAACTATATATATATATTTTCTTTAAATTATTATTATTTATTTTTTATTATAAATGTTTTCCTCTGTAAAAAAAAATGCCAGTGAATTTTTTTCTCTCAAAAATGGCCAAAATTGACAGCTCTGAGCAGGCCTGCACTGCAGTATTGCCTGCAGTAATTATTCATGAAGAAAACTTCACAGGTGTGACCCATTGTTAAATAAATAATAAATAACAGCGAATCAAAATAGGCTATTAACTTCATCTAAGCACGGTCTGTGCAGTTAAACTCTTGCCATTGAATGGAGGGTTGATTGATTGACAGCCCTTGACATCCAATACACGGAGGTTGAATATGATTGGCAGCCTTGCAAATCCAATCAGAGATTGCTGCATTGCAAAGTCAAAACGGTTCCAGCTGCATGTCCGGAGGATAGGTTTAGCTCGGGCCAATCTCAAGTTTCTCAAGTTTCTTTATTAGTTGTCATACAGAAGTACAGAATACTTTTATACAAAATGTAACATAAAGAAGCATTTTGTATAAAAGTATTCTGTACTTCTGTATGACAACTAATAAAGAAACTTGAGAAACTTGAGATTGGCCCGAGCATATCCTCCGGACATGCAGCTGGACCCGTTTTGACTATGTGAAAGTTGAGACTATGAGAAAGTTGTTGTTTAGTAGTTAGTAAGATGTACAGCTATAACAAGTCAAGTCAGGCTAAATTAAACTTTGCGCCAACATTAGGACCGAAGTATAAACCAGCAACTGAGCAACATGAAGAAGTGGACTTATGCATCTGGATCAGAAAAAACGTTGTGGATGAAAAAGTAAGTAGGCTACAGTGCTTGTATGCTAACAGTAGCTAGCCAGCTTAGCCTACATCACAATGATAATCACCAAGCTAACTTACTGTACACTCTGTAGGGCTGGGCAATTAATCGAAACAGAATCGCGATATCGATTCATAGACCTATGCAATCTCATTTCTAAGTTATGACTATTTTCTTTTATTAATTTTTTTTTTTTTTTTTTTTTTTTACTTTTTAAATTATTTTATCTGGGTTGAACATGATTTGTGGAACTCCCTCTGGTGTTGTGGTCGTGGTATTCACTGACCTTTGGGAAGTATTTCGACATGCACATGGGTATCTTAGTGGTGTAGTGTATCTTGTAGACCAGGCCCATTGCAAGTTGCTGTACTCTGTCGTCTACTCTAAGCCATCCTAGGTTGTCAAAGTGGACAGGGGTGAGGTGGGTTTTAGGAGTAAGGTCAAGCAGTAGTCTGACCAGTTTGTTTTGTGATGTTTGTAATCTTGTTTTTAGTGCCTTTTAGGTGCTTTGGTACCATGAGGTGCAAGCATAGTCGTAGTACCCTTGAATGAGTGCTCATGTTAGAGTCTTCAAGGTATTCTTGTTTACCAGAGAGGAGATCCGGTACAGGAATCTAGTTCGTTGGTTGACTTAGTTTTATTACATTGGATCCCATTTTGTCACAGGGGAAATTCAGGCATCATAGCAGCATGGGGGAAGGGGGGGGGGGTACAGGTAGTGAAAACAACACAAGCAGTGTAAACAAATAGGTCAATTTAATTTACTATCTAACTAACTGAAATATACATTATTCATTATTCACAGTATCACAGTATCCACATAAGGTGCAGTATGCATAAGGTAGTGTTATTGTCCTACTTGGGTTCCTATTAGTTCTAGGTCGATGTCTGGCAGCAGTCGCTGCCCACTGTTGTGGAGCCTGATGGCCACTGGTATGAAGGACTGTCCGAGGCGGTTAGTTGAGTGTCGGGGGGGTATGAGTCTGTGGCTTCCTTGTCACCTTCACCTAATATGTTTTGATCTGGTCAGGTGCGCTGTCACCTAAAATGTTTTGATCTGATCAGGTGCGCTGTCAACTAATATGTTTTGATCTGGTCAGGTGCGCTGTCACCTAATATGATTTCATCTGGTCAGGTGCGCTGTCACCTAATATGATTTCATCTGGTCAGGTGCGCTGTCACCTAATATGTTTTCATCTGGTCAGGTCCGCTGTCACCTAATGTTAATATGTTTTCATCTGTGTCCACTGACCACTGACACACAGTGGGGGATGTTTTAAAAATATTATTTAATATATAATATAATAATTTGTGCTTCACCTAAAAATTTGGTCAGCAGCCTCCACTGGTGTGTGTGTGTGTGTGTGTGTGTGTGTGTGTGTGTGTGTGTGTGTGTGTGTGTGTGTGTGTGTGTGTGTGCGTGCGTGCGTGCGTGCGTGCGTGCGTGCGTGCGTGCGTGCGTGTGTGCATGCGTGCGTGCGTGCGTGTGTGCATGCGTGCGTGCGTGCGTGCGTGTGTGTGTGTGTGTGTGTCATTTGTGCACCATTCTATTTTACTGGATGTTCCCCATCTCAAGGTACTGGGTGCGGTAGGTTCTGGAAAAAAATCCCCAGGGTTTGTGTAGGTACCAGTATAGCCAATGTTGAACTCGAGTCAATAAATCTTGAGTCCGAGTCAAGTCTTGAGTCCCCAGTGTTCGAGTCCGAGTCCAAGTCATCAAGGTTGAGTCTGAGCTTGTGAGAACTGGAGTCTGGAGCACAGCCCAATTGCTGAATACACAAGAAGAGAAAGGAGCGGTTTCAAGGGTGTTTAATGGAAATTGAGCAACACAGGAATTGGGGGGAAATAGAACGGGGTTAATGTTCTGTCCTGTGGCTGCCACGGCGGCAGTGAGCGAGCAAGCGGTCCTGGTGCTTGTCGGGGGAGCTGCTGGGTGGCAGCAGGAGAATAGATGTTCCTCTTCGGGAACAGGTGACGTCCAGACAGGGACGCTGGAGCTGCTGGGTGGCAGCGGGAGAATAGATGTTCCTCTTCGGGAACAGGTGACGTCCAGACAGGGACGCTGGAGCTGCTGGGTGGCAGCGGGAGAATAGATGTTCCTCTTCGGGAACAGGTGACGTCCAGACAGGGACGGCGGTCCTTTGGGGCACAGGAGAGAAACGGGTTAGAGTAAGCCAATACACGGAGGGTATCTAGCAGTAGAGCTTGTGGCAGAGACGTCGTACCTGGGCAGTGGTAATTAATACCACGACAGCTTCTGGTCAGCGTCGAGGTGCAGATATAGTCCCCTCATCAGGGGAGGATAGGGTGCAGCTGGGGAGAGTGGGGTGTTTGCCCGTGTGTGAATTAGGGGGATGGAATACAGCTGGGTGAATGAGGGTGAAGGAAGGGGTGACTGAAGAAAGAGAGGATGATGAGGAGTGCGCAGTGGATAGAGAGGGGGATGAAGAGGAGCGTGTGGAGGACGTGAGGGGAAAAGGAGGGGGAGTGAAGTAGTGCTGTGATTATGACAGGACCCCCCCCTCGACGGGCGCCTCCCGGCGGCCCAGGCTTGTCAGGGTGAGCCCGATAAAAGTCCTGGACGAGAGCTCGGTCCAGGATCATTGGCCGGGAGATCCAGCTCCGCTCCTCCGGGCCGTAGCCCTCCCAATCGACCAGGTACTGGAAGCCGCGGCCGCGTCGCCGCACGTTCAGCAACTCCCGGACCACGTAGGCCGGGTGGTCGTCTATCACCAGCGGAGGAGGGGGCTCTGGAGCAGGGGGAGACAGGGGACTGGAGACCACCGGTTTGAGCTGGGAGACATGGAAGGAAGGGTGAATGCGCATATGGGGGGGGAGCTGGAGCTTAACAACAGAGGGATTAATGAGGGACAGGATCTTGTAGGGCCCCACGAAACGGGGGGTTAGCTTTCGTGAGACGGATTTGAGTGGCAGGTCCCGAGACGAGAGCCATACCATCTGACCTGGTACATAGGCGGGAGCCGGGGTCCGGTGGCGGTCGGCGAAGTGCCGGTTCTGGTCCGCAGTCCGGAGCAGCGCAGCCCTCGTCTCCTCCCAGATCGTCCTGCAGCGACGGAGATGGTCCTGCACCGACGGCACGGCGATCTCCTCTTCCTGGGCAGGGAACAGCGGGGGTTGGTAGCCCAAAGATGACTCAAAGGGGGACTGACCTGTGGCCGCCGAAGAGAGGGAATTGTGGGCGTATTCCACCCATGGCAGGAAGGCGCTCCAGCCGGAGGGGTCCCGGGCTGTCACGCAGCGGAGTGCGGATCCCAGGTCCTGGTTGGCCCGCTCCGACTGGCCATTTGTCTGAGGGTGGAACCCGGAGGAGAGGCTGACCGTGGCCCCCAGAGCCCGACAGAAAGCCCTCCAGACCTGGGATATGAACTGAGGGCCTCTGTCGGAGACGATGTCAGCTGGGATCCCATGGAGCCGGAAGACGTGGAGTACCATCAGGTCAGCAGTCTCTGCAGCAGAGGGGAGTTTGGGGAGAGCAACGAAGTGCACAGCAACGAAGGCCTTCGCACGAGCACACACAGTGCACGTCAGGACGAAAGTGGGGGTGTCCTCTCTCATGGTGACCCACCAGAAGTGCCTCTTCAGCAGAGATAGTGTGGCACGCGAACCGGGAAGCGTGAACCCACTCGAGCACCTGGGAGCGGACGAGGTCAGGGACAAAAAGCCGGTTAGGTGGACCGTTACCTGGGTCCGGCTGGGCACGCTGTGCCTCCCTGACGACGGACTGGATCTCCCAGGTGGCGGTGGCCACCAGACAGGAGGTAGAGAGGATGGTGTCGGGGTGTGTGGACCCCTCCTCAGGGACGAACTGCCGGGAGAGGGCGTCTGGCTTGGTGTTCTTGGAACCAGGCCGGTAGGTCAGGGTGAAGTTAAACCTAGCAAAGAACAGCGCCCAGCGAGCCTGGCGAGAGTTCAGGCGCTTGGCCGTTGAGACGTAGGCGAGGTTCTTGTGGTCCGTCCAAACCAGGAAGGGGACCTCCGATCCCTCCAGCCAGTGCCTCCATTCCTCCAGGGCTAGCTTGACCGCCAGGAGCTCCAGGTTCCCGATGTCGTAGTTGACCTCGGCTGGGGTTAGGCGGCGTGAGAAAAAGGCGCAGGGGTGCAGCTTCTGGTCGGTGGTAGAGCGCTGGGAAAGAACCGCCCCTACTCCGGTGCAGGAGGCGTCCACCTCCACCACGAACTGGCGGGACGTGTCCGGCTGGACGAGGATGGGAGCGGTGGTGAAGCTCCGGCGCAGCTCGGCGAAGGCGGAGTCCACTGCGTCGGACCAGACGAAGGGCACCGAAGGCGAGGTGAGTTGGGTGAGAGGCGCCGCGACCAGGCTGTAGTCCCTGATGAAGCGCCGATAAAAGTTGGCAAATCCCAGGAAGCGTTGGAGCTGTTTAACGTTGGTGGGACGGGGCCAGTCGGACACCGCTCTGATCTTCTCGGGGTCCGCCCGGATCTTGCCGCCCTCTATGATGTAGCCAAGGAAGCCGATGGAGGAGACGTGGAACTCACACTTCTCCACCTTGACAAACAGCTTGTTCTCTAGAAGACGCTGGAGGACCCGGCGGACGTGCTGGACATGCTCCTCCATGGAGCGGGAGAAGATCAGGATGTCATCTAGGTAGACGAATACGGAGCGGTGGAGTACGTCATGGAGAACGTCATTGACGAGGGCCTGGAAGACAGCAGGGGCGTTGGTCAGACCGAAAGGCATTACCTTGTACTCGAAGTGGCCGAGTGGTGTCTTGAAGGCCGTCTTCCACTCGTCTCCTTCCCGCATGCGGACAAGGTGGTAGGCGTTCCTGAGGTCCAGTTTTGTGAAGATGGTGGCACCTTGCAGGGGCTCAAAAGCAGAGTCGATTAAAGGTAGGGGGTATTTGTTCTTTACCGTGATGTTGTTGAGACCCCGGTAATCGATACAGGGCCGAAGGGAACGATCCTTCTTGGAAACGAAGAAGAATCCTGCGCCGACAGGAGAAGAAGAGGGGGTGATCCCGGATAGCAGAAGGCAAAGGGGTACGGTGTGGCGAGTAATCCGCGTGAGTAGTTTCCCATTTAACCCCCGGGCGTCGCGGGGTATCGGCAGGGCGTCAGTAGCGATGTTGTAACGGGAGACTACTCCGGCGTCGATGAGGTTCTCGTCGGCCCCTGAGTCAACCAGGGCAGATAACGGGAGTGTTTGGTTATTCAGACACAGTGTGGCGCGGAATAGCATGTTTGGGCCAGAGCTGGGAGCGATATCTAAACTCGAACAGACGCCCAGCGCTACTGTCGAGCCCCGTCGTTTGGGCAAAGCGAGCAAGAGGCAACCGAGTGACCCGTTTGACCGCAGTACAGGCATGCTCCAGTAGCGAGCCTGTGTCGGCGTTCGCTGGGAGGGAGACGTGAGCGGTCGAGATCCATGGGCTCGGAGGACCTATTTTCTTCGGCGCAGGCAGCACGACGAGGCGGACCGGGTACAGGCGGACGAGTGGTGCTAGCTTTCTCTCGACGACGTTCCCGAAGACGCAGGTCCAGTTCTCTGGCCAAATGGATTAATTCTCCCAGGGAGGTGGGTCTTTCTTTGGACGCAAGCTCGTCTTTAATAGCGTCATTCAAGCCCTGGCGAAAGGAGCCTTGCAACGGTGTGTCCCCCCTGTCGGAGCCGGCGGCGAGGATGTGGAAATCGATAGCGTATTCGCTTACGCTGCGGCTTCCCTGGCGGATAGAAAACAAGCCGGAGGCCCCCTCTGAGTCATCTGGAGGGTGGTCAAACACCTTACGCATGTCATCGGCGTATTGTGAGTACGAATTGCAGAGGAAGGAATTGTTGAAGTGGAGAGAGGTGGCCCATCTCAACGCCGCGCCTGTGAGCAGCGCCGACAGGTAAGCCACTTAAGACCTATCGCTGTGAAACGTGTGGGGTTGTTGTTCGAACACTAACGAGCACTGGAATAAAAACGCATAGCATTTGGAGACGCTTCCGTCATAACGCTCTGGTGCGGGGACAGGGGGTTCCCTATGCGGGGGGCTTGGTGCAGCGGGAGTAGCGGCTGATGAGCCCTGCTGTGCCAAGTGTGCCTCGACAAGTAGATACTGTTTTTCTCGCTCAACGTAGTCGAGGGCGAGAGCGGCCAGCTGTGCCGTGACGGCGTCTAGGGAGTGGGCGAGTTGGTCTACCCGGGCGGTCTGGCCGTTAATGATACTCACAGACTGCTTCTGAAACTTCTTCCATTCCTCGGTCTCGTGTACAGCTGGTGCCGTCATCTTGGTCGTGGTATACTGTGAGAACTGGAGTCTGGAGCACAGCCCAATTGCTGAATACACGAGAAGAGAAAGGAGCGGTTTCAAGGGTGTTTAATGGAAATTGAGCAACACAGGAATTGGGGGGAAATAGAACGGGGTTAATGTTCTGTCCTGTGGCTGCCACGGCGGCAGTGAGCGAGCAAGCGGTCCTGGTGCTTGTCGGGGGAGCTGCTGGGTGGCAGCGGGAGAATAGATGTTCCTCTTCGGGAACAGGTGACGTCCAGACAGGGACGCTGGAGCTGCTGGGTGGCAGTGGGAGAATAGATGTTCCTCTTCGGGAACAGGTGACGTCCAGACAGGGACGCTGGAGCTGCTGGGTGGCAGCGGGAGAATAGATGTTCCTCTTCGGGAACAGGTGACGTCCAGACAGGGACGGCGGTCCTTTGGGGCACAGGAGAGAAACGGGTTAGAGTAAGCCAATACACGGAGGGTATCTAGCAGTAGAGCTTGTGGCAGAGACGTCGTACCTGGGCAGTGGTAATTAATACCACGACAGCTTCTGGTCAGCGTCGAGGTGCAGATATAGTCCCCTCATCAGGGGAGGATAGGGTGCAGCTGGGGAGAGTGGGGTGTTTGCCCGTGTGTGAATTAGGGGGATGGAATACAGCTGGGTGAATGAGGGTGAAGGAAGGGGTGACTGAAGAAAGAGAGGATGATGAGGAGTGCGCAGTGGATAGAGAGGGGGATGAAGAGGAGCGTGTGGAGGACGTGAGGGGAAAAGGAGGGGGAGTGAAGTAGGCCCGTGCTGTGATTATGACTGAGCTGTCATACAAATAAAAAAAGGTCTACATTAAACATAAATTACACAGCGGTTACCATTTCAAAGGGAATGTATTTACTTTGTGACACAATAGCCAAACAAATGCACTAGCCATAAATATCTTATGCCAAATGATTAGGGCCTATAAACAAAATTAAAAAAAATTATTTATCAAGTCCGAGTCCTCATCTGCACCTTCCGAGTCCGAATGCAGTCAATGCTCGAGTCCAAGTCCAAGTCCGAGTCATCAGTGCTCAAGTCCAAGTCGAGTCACGAGTCCTGAAAATCAGTCCTGGACTTGAGTACTACAACACTGCCAGTAGCTATAAAGCACATTCTAGGTGTTGTTTTTACAGCTGCGTGGTTCTGATATTCCCCTAAACCCAGTAGGAACTGTGTAGATGTTTATAAAGACACTAGAGTGTACCTCTAGTCTAGAATGACGGAGTGACAACAATTCAACTCAGTCGAAAACTGTGAATAACTGCCATACAAACTTTCAAAATTCACCAGATAACACCTCCAAATAGCATTGCTGTCACATTTCATTAGCGAGGCCCTGTCATTACTCGATGTCGCCACTTCCTTTCAGCACCGCGGATCAAAGCACTGCCCTGTGTCTCTAAGTCGAAACATGCTTGTATTTTTCTGTGTTCTTTTTGCTTTCAATAGAGGTCAAAATGTGAAGTGTTCTTAAATCAGAAATCACAGAATTAGCGCTGTTCACATTCTAGTTACACGGGAGATTATGATTGATTGTGCAGGCTCTGTCACTGATGCTGTGTCCTTATGCGGTGATGTTCGACTGAATACCTTTAATCAAACGGTCCCCACCGACACAGGCACGTTGCGTTTAAACGATCAGTGATGCTGCTGCGTGGTTGAGACATACATACAGGCAGCTGTTGTCGGAGTGCCATTGGTTGATTTGGAAGTGCTATACTTTATAATAGTTGTATAATGCTGTATTGTATGTATCTGTGTGTATGAGAGAGGTATATGCACATGTGTTTGTGCATAATGTGGGGGGGGGGGGGGTTGTGTAGTTATCCTATATAGGTTTAAGAGGGGAGGTCGCTTATAAGCCCTTGGGTTTTTTGACCTTTCCTGCACATTTTAACTGTTCTTCTTTTTACTTATTTTATTCCAGAATGTATGTTTGTAAGTGCTAATAACAATAAACAAATAAACAAATGGCAATTTAGGTTGAGAAGGAGAGACAGGGACCGAGAGACATAGACAGACGGACAGAGAAAGGGGGGGGGGGGGGGGGTTGGGTGAGAGAGAGATTGCGTCTACTTAGGCTACTATACTTTGCAGTATACTGTTTTAACCCTTCCTTTCACTGCCACACTACAGAAGGTTAATCCTTTACTATCACACGACCGACGGTAAGCTGTTGTGTGGCAGTGAAAGGGTTAACCTTCTGGATATTGTCGCAGTGAAAGGGTTAACCGTTTGGTAGTGCGGCAGTGAAAGGGTTAATGTGTTTTCCTGGAATCTTCAGGAAGGGGATTTATCTGCACAGCTGGTGGTGGTGTAGTATATGAGCACATTTACATATAAGCTTCTCAGAGCGTTCGCTTGAACACAGGATTCCAACTAAATGCTAAGAAAACAGTGACCACTCCCCCTTCCCACCAGGGCTCTTTGAAGAATTACAATATTGAAGTTTACAGTAATGAGCCGAATTGTTAGCAGATTGGACCGGTTAACGTAATGCTAACGACCAGGGGCGGACCTAGCCCATTTGGCACCCTAGGCGAGATTCACCACTGCGCCCCCCCCCCCCCCCCCCCCCACAAAACTGCACAGAAAAAAAATTATAAAAAATAAAAAAAAATATATATATATTTTTTTTGGCGCCCCCCTCTGGGTGGCGCTCTAGGCGACCGCCTATATCGCCTGTAGGAAGGTCCGCCCCTGCTAACGACGCCCAGAGCGGGCTAGCAGACATCTACAGTATGCACAGCAGTGGTGGCTCGTGGATTTTTCTCTTGGGGGGTCAATCATACCAAAAATGTACATGTACCAAGGCACAATGCCACACTGCACACAAACACACGCGTGCGCACGCATCGCGAAACCACACACTACTGTGTGCGTCAGAGAGCGTCGGTGAAACCAAAAGCATACGGATATTTAAGTAGGTACAGTTACAGTACAACTATCACCATTGCCAGATCAGCGAGAGAGAGCGAGAGCGAGAGAGAGAGAGAGAGAGAGAGAGAGAGAGAGAGAGAGAGAGAGAGAGAGAGAGAGAGAGAGAGAGAGAGAGAGAGAGAGAGAGAGAGAGAGAGAGAGATAGCGAGAGAGAGAGAGAGAGAGAGAGAGAGAGAGAGAGAGAGAGAGAGAGAGAGAGAGAGAGAGAGAGAGAGAGAGAGAGAGAGAGAGAGAGAGAGAGACAGAGAGCGAGAGAGACAGAGAGCGAGAGAGAGAGAGAGAGAGAGACCGAATTAACTCACTGTTTACGTGGTCCACTGTTGTCCCCAGACTGTTGATGTATATCCAGTTATCCGCTCTGTCCAGACTGCATCCAGATTAGCTTGTTAGCACAACACAACAGTACTGTGATGAATTCAATGAATGAGTGTCTTTGCCCATTTCCGCGTCGAACAGCCTGCAAACTACCTGGCGTTCTATCACCATGCTCTAAGACAAACTCTAACCTTAACCAACTTTGAAAGAGTGCCTAAGCTTATCTGTCGAAAGAACTTGCCGTCACGCTCTAAGACAAACTCTAACGTTACCTAAGTTCGCCTGTGCATCCGACCAAGAACTACCTGGCGCATTCTATCACCCTGCTCTCTAAGCCAACCCGAGAAATGCGGCTACGGAAAAAGTACTGGCATCGCGTCGGCCAATCAAAGAGCGTCTCCGCGAAATGCGGCTACGGAAATTCTAGACGCCGCTAAGGCTGCTTGCCTAGACCGCTTCAAATCGCGCCCGGCTTCCAACATAATACATCATATTTCAACGCACAGCGCGTTACGCACTGATTGGCTGCGACGGATACAGCGATGACGCACTCAGAGTGCTATTGCGTCTAGCCCGGGCCGAGAAATACGGCTAGGAGAAATGCGGCTATGCGACAGTGAGTCACTTCCTGTTCAGGAAATGATTATTTTTTATTTGATATATTAACGTTATATTGTGCATTGGAATATTATTCATTTTAAACATGTTTATATTATTTATAGGGCTATAAAACAAAAAACAAAAAAAAAATCTTTTTCTTCTCTCTTTAACAGGGGGGTCGGCGCCCGAGCGCCCCCAGTGGCCAGCCGCCACTGATGCACAGCCTATAATAGCCTGCTCTGTCTGCACAGTATTAACACTTTCGATGCCGGCCGTGTTTTCCTTTTTACCCCCTTGAATGCCACCACCCACTTCAATGTTAGCGTTTAAAACGCATAATCTATGTTTTAAATTATGGCTGTGTCTAATCTGCCCGTCGCTTATCAATGACTTGTTTGCAGTCAACATTTTCGAAAACGGATTGTTTTTTAATCGGTTCATATCCTTTTTATAGCATTTCGAAAAGCTATCGTTCTCTCGAAAATTTTCGGAAAATAGAAAGATTCCCCCATAAACGGCATTTATTGGAATATTCTCGAATACACTAGACACGTTGTCACTTGTCGGCCTATTTATGAATAGTTTTCAAATAAACGCTAGATTATCGATAGTATATGTGTACTTATGCACGCTATAGAAGCGAGCTGAGAAATCGATTCTCTCATTTCCTCAACATCACACACACACACACACACACACACACACACACACACACACACACACACACACACACACACACACACACACACACACACACACACACACGGGACATTACATTTACATTTACATTTAGTCATTTAGCTGACGCTTTTATCCAAAGCGACTTACAAGTTCTGTACGACAAGCCATCAGGAAGGGCACAACTCTATCAGCTGAGCAACAATGTTCATCAAAGTGTTGAGTGCTACAGTGTAGGTTAGTTTATTAGGACAAGTGCATGACAGTACGGTTAGTTAGGGTTAAACATTTTTTTTTTTTTTTTTTTTTTTTTTATTCAGATAATGGTTGAAGAAGTGCGTCTTTAGTCGACGGCGAAAGATTGGACGTGATTCGGCTGTCCTAACTGGGGTGGGTAGTTCATTCCACCATTGTGGGGCAAGGACTGAGAATAGGCGACTTCTCTTTGATGACCCTCCCGGAGCTTGGATAGGAGTAGGTCTGAGGCGGCCAGAAGATGCAGAGCGTAGGGGTCTTGAGGGTGTGTAGTTAGAGACCATTGACCGGAGGTAGGCGGGAGCGGTTCCCTTTGCCGCACGGTATGCTAGGTCGAGGGCCTTGAAGCGGATTCGTGCAGCAATGGGGAGCCAGTGCAGGTCCCTAAGAAGTGGGGTGACATGGGCCGACTTCGGTAGGTTTGAGATCAGGCGGGCCGCTGCGTTCTGAATGAGTTGAAGAGGCTTAGTGGCAGTGGCCGGGAGGCCAGCGAGCAGTGCATTGCAGTAGTCGAGGCGGGAGATGACTGTTGATTGGACGAGGAGTTGGGTGGCTTCTTTTGTCAGGAAGGGGCGTATCCTTCTGACGTTGCTCAGGAGGAATCGGCAGGTTCTGGTCGTCGCTGCGATGTGAGCAGAGAAGTTCAACTGGTCGTCGAGGACAACACCAAGGTTCTTGGCGGTCGGGGACGCAGTCACAGCTGCATTCTCGACTGTGATTGAAAGGTCGGTTAGGGGGGAGGATTTGGCCGGCAGGTGGAGCAATTCTGTTTTGCTTAGGTTCAGTTTGAGGTGGTTGGACGTCATCCAGGCTGAGATGTCGGACAGACAGGCCGAGATCCGCACAGAGACGTGGATATCTGAGGGAGGGAAGGAGAGGAAGAGTTGAGTATCGTCGGCATAACAATGGTAGGAGAAGCCATGAGACGTGATAATGTTACCCAGTGATTTAGTGTAGAGGGAGAAGAGAAGGGGTCCTAAAACCGAGCCCTGGGGGACACCCGTCCGCAGGGGGCGGGTGGCCGACAGGGTCCCTCTCCATGACACTTGGTAGGAGCGGTCATTGAGGTATGATGACAGCCATGTCAGCGCAGAGCCAGCCACTCCCATTCCTGCGAGGGCCGCAAGGAGGATCTGGTGGTTGACTGTGTCGAAGGCTGCAGATAGATCTAGGAGAATCAGGACAGAGGAGAGGCCTTTCGCTTTTGCTTAAGTGAAGTGCCTCTGTGACCGCAATGAGGACATGCTGGGGACAATGGGACATGCTGTTATCTCAGTGAATACAGAGCTGATTATCCTAAAACTGGTAACATAGACTTCTTACCTTAGATCAGATGTTCTCCAAAAAGATTATTCCAATTCCTGATCGCCATTCCAAATATCGATCGCGTTTATTGATTGATTATTGGCTGCTGTAAATATATATTCCACGCTGCTTTCCAACTCGCGATCACTTCCCCTCATCATCAGATCCCTCGCCAGCATAATGGAGCCAGTTGGCTCCCCCCACAGGGATCCAGCAGTATAATCGAATGGCCTGCAGTTACACAGGGATAGACGATAGGGGGCGGTATTTTCCCATCTGAGCTCCTAGAGGGTCTGCTGTACCAACGGGAGACTCAGTTGATGAAATATGAATTCAGATCGCTAATACAAAAAAAAAACGACAATTCGCGTCGTCGGCACTCAACGGGGGGGCATGATAAGACGACAATACACGTCGCTGGCACTCAAAGTGTTAATGAAGAGCACTGCACTCGTTGAACGCTACAGGAACACACACACACACACGCACAAACACACAGACAAACACACTTTTGTTTGTAAGCAAATCTCATGAAAGCATTTGATGTGAAAAATCGATACAAAAGAATGTTTTTCATTCTGACAAATTGCAAGGGGATGGCATTGTCAACATTCACATATGCTATAAAATTATGGTCTAGAGCAAGTAGTACATTAGGTATTTAAACATATGAATCACTGTCTCCCAAATCTAGAAAAGCAGATGTCTAAGACTGAATAGAATAGAAATCCTTTATTATCCTGTAATCTGTGATGTCAGCAGCCATAGGGCAGAACATCAGATTCCAGGGCTAGAGTAGACATGGGGTATTGGAACTCTAGTTATTCCATAGGCAATATGTGCTGTGTTTTTATGTTTTTATGTTTAAAAATGTGTATGTCTTTATGTTATGTCATAACTAGGGCTGTCAGTTTATCGCGTTAATTCGATTAATTAATTACACAGCAAATTATCGCGTTATGAAAATTAACTCAACATTTATTTAATAAACTAAGTTTACTATATGTGCTGCTTATTATAGCCTACATAAACAAATCTGTCTATTTATCGATACTCAATCAATCGACAATCATGATGTTCTTATATGTAAATGTGCTCATATACTACACCACCACCAGCTGTGCAGATAAATCCCCTTCCTGAAGATTCCAGGAAAACACATTAACCCTTTCACTGCCGCACTACCAAACAGTTAACCCTTTCACTGCGTCAATACACAGAAGGTTAACCCTTTCACTGCCACACAACAGCTTACCGTCGGCCGTGTGATAGTAAAGGATTAACCTTCTGTAGTGTGGCAGTGAAAGGGTTAAAACAGTATACTGCAAAGTATAGTAGCCTAAGTAGACGCAATCTCTCTCTCACCCAACCCCCCCCCCCCCCTTTCTCTGTCCGTCTGTCCATGTCTCTCGGTCCCTGTCTCTCCTTCTCAACCTAAATTGCCATTAAGTATAGCACATCCAAATCAACCAATGGCACTCCGACAACAGCTGCCTGTATGTATGTCTCAACCACGCAGCAGCATCACTGATCGTTTAAACGCAACGCGCCTGTGTCGGTGGGGACCGTTTGATTAAAGGTATTCAGTCGAACATCACCGCATAAGGACACAGCATCAGTGACAGAGCCTGCACAATCAATCATAATCTCCCGTGTAACTAGAATGTGAACAGCGCTAATTCTGTGATTTCTGATTTAAGAACACTTCACATTTTGACCTCTATTGAAAGCAAAAAGAACACAGAAAAATACAAGCATGTTTCGACCTAGAGACACAGGGCAGTGCTTTGATCCGCGGTGCTGAAAGGAAGTGGCGACATCGAGTAATGACAGGGCCTCGCTAATGCAATGTGACAGCAATGCTATTTGGAGGTGTTATCTGGTGAATTTTGAAAGTTCGTATGGCAGTTATTCACAGTTTTCGACTGAGTTGAATTGTTGTCACTCCGTCATTCTAAACTAGAGGTACACTCTAGTGTCTTTATAAACATCTACACAGTTCCTACTGGGTTTAGGGGAATATCAGAACCACGCAGCTGTAAAAACAACACCTAGAATGTGCTTTATAGCTACTGGCAGTGTTGTAGTACTCAAGTCCAGGACTGATTTTCAGGACTCGTGACTCGACTTGGACTTGAGCACTGATGACTGGGACTTGGACTTGGACTTGAGCATTGACTGCATTCGGACTCGGAAGGTGCGGATGAGGACTCGGACTTGATAAATACAGTTGTTGTTTTTTTTTGTAATAGGCCCTAATCATTTGGCATAAGATATTTATGGCTAGTGCATTTGTTTGGCTATTGTGTCACAAAGTAAATACATTCCCTTTGAAATGGTAACCGCTGTGTCATTTATGTTTAATGTAGACCTTTTCTTATTTGTATGACAGCTCAGACTCAACCTTGATGACTTGGACTCGGACTCGAACACTGGGGACTCAAGACTTGACTCGGACTCAAGATTTATTGACTCGAGTTCAACATTGGCTATACTGGTACCTACACAATCCCTGGGGATCATTTCCCAGAACCTACCGCACCCAGTACCTTGAGATGGGGAACATCCAGTAAAATAGAATGGTGCACAAATGACACACACACACACACACACACACACACACACACACACACACACACACACACACACACACACACACACACACACACACACACACACACACACACACACACACACACACACACACACACACACACACACACACACACACACAAATACACAGAAACATGAATACACAAAGAATGGATTGTGCATTGGTAATAGCACCCTTAACTGTGCGCGATTTGTGCACGGTATCTGCTCCGTCCTTGCGAGCCATTCACTAAGAATATTGCGCGGATGAGATACTCGTGCAAACACGCCCATAGCAGGTGTGCAATTTGCTCCTGATTTGCTCCAGCGCAGTTGGCTCGTGGGGCAGTTTGTACCTGACGGCGCTGTTAGCCGATATCAGAAAGGGGAAGAAATAAACCCGAAATGAGGGAGAGGGAATTAAGATCTTAAATCCAATGCACACGGCGGGCGATTCTTGCCAGGCTGTTATTGCTGTTATTGCTGTTATTGCTGCTATTGCTGTTATTGCTGTTATTGTTTCCATTGTTATGAAAGAGAGAACCCACACAGCAGGAGATTGTCATGACTTCTACTGGTGTATCATTTGTAATGTAAATGTATTTATCAATACATTAATTGATCAATAACCTACATATTATTACCATGCTATTTATGTTAGTTATTAATAAACTGCAGTTTAGTTTGTAATTTATATGTGCTGCTTATTATAGCCTACATAAACAAATCTGTCTATTTATCGATACTCAATCAATCGACAATCATGATGTTGCATTACTGCTGATCAGCACGCCTTTCAGGTTAACTGGTGAAAAGAAAAGTGGTAACGTTAGCTAGCTATAATCTCCAGACATGTTTGGGACATTCAAGACCAATTTCAAATGTCCAATCTAACGAATTTTGTTTGCTCATAAAATGCTTAAAATGTTACATGTGATTATAATAGATGACTGTTAATGTATAGTGACGTGCACGGGCCGACGGAATGTTAATTTGGGATAAATAATAATGGGTTTCTTTATTTATTTTCGTTGTATATTGTGCTTGTGCTGCATCATGACATACATAATAAAATGGCCAATCTAATTGTTCTATTCATGCAAATATTTGAAGCATTTTTTGGTAAGGTGACTAACCTCTCAAGCACTCATTGCTTTGTTCACTCACACTCATGTTATTCACTAGGCAGTGTCCTGAAATAACTTCATCTATCAGTAGTGCCGAATTTCTAAATTCTCCGCTTGAAATAATTCATCAAAAGGTCCAATCTAACGGATTTTGTTTGCTCATAATAGCCTACTGCTGAATAACATGGACAAATAAATTATAAATAATTCTGTGCAGACCGTGCATGGTGCAGAATCTTTAGACCGGTGAGTGCCAGTGAGAATGTTGTATTTAATGTGAGTTAGTTAAGAGAATAGAACCCACATTATCATATACTATATATAAATCATATAGAAAGGGCGGCTGAGTGGCGCAGTGGGCAAGGCGCTCACCACTAACACAGGAGATGCTGGTATCGATCCCAGCTCTCGGCGTTGCTACCGGCTTGGCCGGCCGTCATACTAACACAATTGGCAGTGTTAGAGGGTGGGAAAGCCGGTGGGTGGGGATTGGACGTTGTGGACAGCGACTCCTACAGGTCGGTTGGGTGACGCCTGTACAGCAGAAACAGGAAGTATCGGGGGCAGCGTGAGCCTCCCACGCGTTACTCCTCACCACTGAGAGTTCGAGCTGTCTGGTGAAAAGATGCGACAGGCTGCCTCCTCGTGTACCGGAAGGGACACGTGATGCAAGGCTTCTATCCTCACCACAGCCGACCAGTGGGAGGCATAGTCTAGCAAGTCTCCCAGTCACATGAGTCTATCAGTCACACAAGTCTCCCAGTCACACAAGTCTCCAAGTCACACAAGTCTCCCAGACACACAAGTCTCCAAGTCACATGAGTCTCGCAGTCACACAAGTCTCCCAGTCACACAAGTCTCCAAGTCACACAAGTCTCCCAGACACACAAGTCTCCAAGTCACATGAGTCTCGCAGTCACACAAGTCACACAAGTCTCCCAGTCACAAAATGTGTGTGACTGGGAGACTTGTGTGACTGGGAGACTTGTGTGACTTGTGTGACTTGGAGACTTGTGTGACTGGGAGACTTGTGTGACTTGGAGACTTGTGTGACTGGGAGACTTGTGTGACTGAGAGACTCATGTGACTGGGAGACTTGTGTGTCTGGGAGACTTGTGTGTCTGGGAGACTTGTGTGACTGGGAGACTTGTGTGACTGGGAGACTCATGTGACTTGTGTGAGGAATGGGGAACTTGTGTGAGGAATGGGGAACTTGTGTGAGGAATGGGGGGAGGAGGAGAAGAATGGGGGGAGGAGGAGAGGAATGGGGGGAGGAGGAGAGGAATGGAGGGAGGAGGCGAGGAATGGAGGGAAGAGGAGAGGAATGGAGGCAAGAGCAGAGCAATGGAGGGAGGAGAGGAATGGAGGGAGGAGGAGAGGAATGGAAGGAGGAGGAGAGGAATGGGGGGAGGAGAGGAATGGAGGGAGGAGGAGAGAAATGGGGGAAGGAGGAGAGGAATGGAGGGAGGAGGAGAGGGATGGAAGGAGGAGGAGAGGAATGGAGGGAGGAGCAGAGTAATGGAGGGAGGAGGAGTGGAATGGAGGGAGGAGGAGAGGAATAGAGGGAGGAGGAGAGGAATGGAGGGAGAGCAGAGGAATGGAGGGAGGAGGAGAGGAATGGGGGGAGAGCAGAGGAATGGAGGGAGGAGGAGAAGAATAGAGGGAGGAGGAGAGGGATGGGGGGAGAGCAGAGGAATGGAGGGAGGAGGCGAGGAATGGAGGGAGGAGGAGAGGAATAGAGGGAGGAGGAGAGGAATGGAGGGAGAGCAGAGGAATGGAGGGAGGAGGAGAGGAATGGGGGGAGAGCAGAGGAATGGAGGGAGGGGGAGAGGAATAGAGGGAGGAGGAGAGGAATGGGGGGAGGAACAGAAGAATGGAGGGAGGATGAGAGGCATGGAGGGAGAGAAGAGGGACGTGAGGAGGAGAGGAATGGAGGGAGAGCAGAGGGACATGAGGAGGAGAGGAATGGAGGGAGAGGTCTGTGTTTTTCTCTACCCCTGATTAACAGTGTTTGCCCACTTAATTTCCCAGGGTGCCTTCCTGCAGATGGTCAGCACTAACTGTTCAATATGTACAGCTGCTCCCTGTCATTAGCCTGTTCTATAGACCACTGCACTTCCGCGTTACAATGAGCTCATGGAGGAGAGAGCGGGGGGAGGGGGAGAAAATTAATGAATGTGGATGAGCGCCTTGACATTAAGTGGTTGTAGCTACGGCTGTGCGGGTGCTGGAGACGTGATCCAATAGACTTGTATACGCCTGAGTCTCCTGAACACGGCGCGACCAATCCCAAGTCGATCGGCACTTTTCTCTGCCGAGCTATAAGTCGCTTTTCGCACCTACTCCCGAATTACGCATGCGCAGATTGATGAACCTAGACTCCGTGGGCAATCTGCGCATGGTTAGTTAATTATTTTTCTTTTATAACATAAGATATGTTTTTCAGTTCTGTAGCTGATTGTGACCAATTGCTATTTTTTTTATCAGCCCTGCATAGAAATATGACCTATGCAAGAGTGTTCACTGTTGTGTTTACTGCTTGATGCACTACAGGGCCAGGCTGTACAAGCTATCTCAGGGGGGGACTATATGACACTAGGTGGAACTAGGCACTACTGTCAACAGCCTTATGCGTTTGGGACTTTTGTTGCGTTTTTTCCTGTTACCGAACTCGTATCAAACCGTGACCCCGAAACCGTTGTGTACCGTTAGTTACACCCCTAACGTATACAGTACAGAATAAACCTACCCAGAATGATCAGCTGGTCATGCTAACAAATTGGTTGCTCCTTAGAAAACACGGTTTCCTCTCTTTATCTGCACTTCCTTTGATCCCCGTTGGCGAACTCACCGCTTCACATAGTGCCTCTCCGGTCCAATGTACTCGTCGAAAGAGGGGACGTTTATGTCAGCGCGACCGGGAGATTAAGGTTTATTGCCACACCAGTATGGTCCTTTAAGACCAAATAGGGTGTAATTATAACCCCTGAACAATGAAAAATGCCAACCCGGCTCCGTCAGATAATGTGTTCCTCATCACAATGACACGTGATATAATGCGTTCCCTCTCGGCAAACAAAGCTCCCTCAAGTCTGCCCCTTGGCTGACTTGTCCTGGTCTGATAAAAAAGCATTTACCAAAAGTAATTAAACCCAGGGAATCCTTAGAGCAGAGGAGGAAAGATGCTGTTATTCTACTCCTCTCAGCTGATACTCTCAAAAGACAGCTTTTGCGGTCATTGTATTGTGTTGCCTGGGTCTCAGAGTGTAAGGCATGCTTTCCAAAGCTCAAGACTCTGCAATGTGTTTGTGTGTGTGTTGTGTGTGTGTGTGCGTGCGTGCACGCGTGTGTGTGTGTGCGTGCGTGCGTGCGTGCGTGCGTGCGTGCGTGCGTGCGTGTGTGTGTGTGTGTGTGTGTGGTTGTGTGTGTGTGTGTGTGTTCATTCCAGGTTTATGGCTCAGCAGAAAAAAGGCTGAGAGCTGAATCGTGCTCCTGACTCTCTGTCTGTGGACTAATATACCAACTCTCTCTCTCTCTCTCTCTCTCTCTCTCTCTCTCTCTCTCTCTCTCTTCTCTCTCTCTCTCCTCTCTCTTCTCTCCTCTCTCTCTCTCTCTCTCTTTCTCACACACAAACACACATACCCCAGAGAGAGAGAGAGAGAGAGAGAGAGAGAGAGAGAGAGAGAGAGAGAGAGAGAGAGAGAGGAGAGAGAGAGAGAAAGAAAGAAAGAAAGAAAGAAAAAGAAAAAGAGACTCAGGAGAAAAGGAGACTTGTTAAAAACACTTCTGTTTTCCCAGTAGTGTGTTTCCCTGCTTCGTCCACATACATCAAAGTCCCAGCGTTGCACTCTGAGAACAAAAAGGCCTTAAAGGCATATTTCACTTTAGTATAACTATTCAAAATTCAGCAGTCTCACCCCCATCCGAGGTAATCTACAAGTAAGCGAGTGACCACTGCTGTCCTGTTGTCCACTGTCCACACCATTCCTCCCAGGTGTCAGGCTCCTCATTCACTTCCATTCATTTGAGGACAAAGTGTAACTCTCTTCTGATATATAATTATACAGCAATATTATTCAGGGTTATATATGTTTCTGTCTCAAAGGTACTTGTTTTTTGTTTAGCTAATGTTGACATTTTCAAATGATTAGTAAAGGCACAGGGCGGGATCCACAAAGAATGGATTGCACGGTGCTAATTGCACCCTTACTTACAAGACGAAATACTTTCTCTGGTCTGCATCCCTTACCAATTGTGTGTATTGAGCGTACTGTATTGTACCCATTCTGCAATCTGTTAATAACATTTTCAATCAATCAATCACCTGCACGGTATGCAGCTTCCAGGGGAAGTACATACACCGGAAATTCTACCCCATAGACACTTGTATCTCACGGAGATACAACTGGGAACGAGGTTAGACAAGCAGATACATACCCTTTTCTTCTCTGTGCATGCATTAGGCTTAGGGAACAACCACACTGTTAGCCTAGCTTAGCGTCATTCACTGGAAGTAGGTGTGCCAGTGTAGCCTAGTTCCCAACAGTCACGAATACAACTCCAAAACTTTCCTGTAAACATGTTGTGACCTGTGTATTTACCACGTGGGGGGGGGGGGACATTTACATTTTCTTTTCTAAGCAGATATATACTCGGAACTATTTGTTGCCGAACCACTGCTGCCTGGGCGCCGTTTTTCAAAAAGCAACAGGGCTTTTGAGGTGATGAACACCTACTTTCAGTGAATGACGCTAAGCAGAGCAGAAAGGGTATGTATCCGCTTGTATAACTCCAGGTTCTCCAGATGGCAAATAAGCTCATTTCCCAAAAAGTTGGCGTGTTCCTTTAACAGCTCTGGTGTCTTCCTCTCCTGCTGGTTGAGCTGGTAGCATGCCGCTGCTTGGCTGTGGTGCCAGGGAGGCTTCATGTTGATGCAGACAAGCATTTGTCTCACAGGGTCTTCATGGGAGAGTGGGGGGTGGGGGGGGGGGGGTGGGGGGGGGGATTGGGGTTGCTCGCTCAAATCTCATGCTGATTGTTGCTTGTTTGTTTGGGGAGTAAGTCTGTCCCACAGTGAAAGTGTGTGTGTGTGTGTGTGCGTGTGATTCCCTCCACTGAAAAGAAAAGCACACATTTATGCACACACACACACACACACACACACACACACACACACACACACACCACACACACACACACACACACACACACACACACACACACACACACACACACACACACACACACACACACACACACACACACACACACACACACACCACGCACACGCACACACACACACACCTTTACTATGTGAAATAGAGAGTATAAGCAGGGAGGAAGAGGTAGGAGGGGGAACAGAATGAAATGAGAACAGTAACTGACTCTGGAGTGACAGGAGATAACCCACAAGCACGACACAGAAACGCAGATTACCAGACCTCACCGAAGGAGCTTCCAGGTGGATCATGCAGTTTGAGGAAATTACGTCACCTTTCCTACTATCGGTGGGCGACGTCAAGTCCCTGTTGACACGGTTGTTAGGAATAGGTGCTAGCCATGAGATCATGGCTGAGACATCGATGCGGGTAGCTTGCGGCACGCAGGCCCATGACAGGGACATATTCAACGCACACAGAGCGGCATTATGGTACAAACTCAAACACCAATTCCCAGCACGTATCAATCCCAGCACGTATGCAAAACTGGCAGGGAATCCTATAATGCCGACAGAAGGGCAAGGAGACAACCCAGAAGATGACCCGTTGCAGAGAGCGATGTTTAGAGAAAGTGTGATGAGAGGGCTTCCAGAAGCGGTCAGGAACAGACTGGAAGATGTAGTAGGTCTATTAGACATGACTTATGCTTTGTTCTGTGCACATGTGATGCATAGCGTTGAAAAGCACAGGGCTCAAGAGCAGAAGGTCAGGGATCAGGACAGGAATGAAGCAAGGAATTTAACTTAGCAACAGTTGCAGCCTTAAAAGAAAAGGCTACAGGCAGCAATAGTATCGTCCGCTCCTTCTCCACCCACACAGGACCAGAGACCCCCACCCGCACCACAGGTAGTGAACAACTATAGCTATGGTTCACAGGCCTTAATTGATATGCTGGTACTTTAATTAGGAATACGTAGTCACAGGTTGAAAGAAGAAATGTATGGTTACCAGTCCGGCACGCCACAAGTATGAAATCCCTCTACCCCCTAATCTTCAGATTTGTTCCCCGGATGTTCCCCAGACCCGCCCCAGACGACAAACATGACAGCCCAAGAAACGTCATTTCTCAGAAATTACCCCACAAACTAAGAGGTCTAATTGACCTGCTCCCACCCCGGTTGTCAACCTGACCGTTTCTCTTCTTTTATCATGTTTGTTCTCTGGAGAACGGCCTTGGACTACCTTGCTTAACCAAATAGCAAATTCCCCTGTCCACTGGATGGTTTATGTCAACCTCCCCTCTCGGCCTAGTTAACCCTTTCCTACCACAATTCCATGTTTCTAGCAAATCCAGTAAATATAAGTATAACAATGGCATAATACACATTTTCCACTACAACAGCAACAAGAAAAAAAAGAGAAAAAAAGCTAAATTTCCACTATCTAAAGTGTGCCTGTAGCCAAACACTTCCGCATGAAATTATGAGGGAAGGAAGAAGCACGGTCACGCCCCTCGCTTATATTCATAAACAGAAATGGGCGTGGCCGGTCAGATGAAGGTGCATGTAGCGAAAACTTTCAAGGTTACAAGTAACCAGGTAATATCCCAATAAGAGCAGAACACTAAGCAAGAACTAAATGTAACAGTCAAATGCAAAATCAAAGTTGAGTTTTAATACTGAATCCACAGGTGGTCAGAATACCAGGAGATCAACCAGCGAGGCAGATGGAAACCGACAGGGATGAGGCGAGATTCAGAGTCCAAGGGAAGTGGATCAAAAACAGAGAATAATAATAACAACAAGAGTTCTGACGGGATGGGTAGGACTATAGTTCAGGGGCGTCCATTTGGTATGGCAAGGTATGGCACTCGCCATACCTTGGCAAATAAAAATGTAATTTTTTTTTTTCTTTTTTTGATATTGTCAAAAAAATTTCTCACTTTTACTAGGTGACTTTTACTGTGACTAACTGAAATATGCCCAAAAAAGAAGGAAAATGGACATAGGGACGTTTTTTTTATCAAAGGACAGCAGAGACAAGTGATACAGGGACACAGGTAAGGTCTGGCTTAGTGATTATAATAGTGCAGTTCAGCATTCAGTAACCCATACTTTTTGTGAATGTGTTTTTGATACTACATTCTGTTGAACACACACCTCAAAACCGTACCCCCCCCTCCTCGCCATACCTTGCCTTTTACTGAAAGGACGCCACTGCTATAGTTACTGCAGGACAGTCAGGTAATTTTAGGACTATAGTTCCTGCAGGACATGGGATGGTAGGACTATAGTTACTGCAGGACGTGATGGTAGGACTATAGTTGCTGCAGGTCAGAGTCATGTGATGGTAGGACTATAGTTACTGCAGGTCAGAGTCATGTGATGGTAGGACTATAGTTACTGCAGGTCAGAGTCATGTGATGGTAGGACTATAGTTACTGCAGGACAGAGTCATGTGATGGTAGGACAATAGTTACTGCAGGACAGAGTGAGGTGATGGTAGGACTATAGTTACTGCAACACAGAGTCATGTGATGGTAGGACTATAGTTACTGCAGGACAGAGTCATGTGATGGTAGGACTATAGTTACTGCAGGACAGAGTCATGTGATGGTAGGACTATAGTTACTGCAGGACAGAGTCATGTGATGGTAGGGCTAGTGTAACTGAGGGGTACAATTCCCTGACTGTATTGAGAGTATGGTATCATTAAACCACTACTTAGTTATGTACTTTAATTACTGGCCATACAGTACACGGTATATATGATGAACACCCACACAATAACACGGCTTAACAAAGAAAGTCCTGTTTAGAATATTTATTAGAAGAGCATCAATAGTAGATTACAGTATTGAGAATTAGGGTCGCGCTTGTATGGCGAAGAATGTGCATAAATAGGTCAAGAGCGTAAGTGCATGAGCATATTACGATGGGGATAATTAATACCACCTGTAGCATAAGAATTATATAAGGCACACTCGTAGGTCAGCTGGAGATACTAAGGGGGTTCCCTCCGGTTGTAAGCCAGCAGGGGAGAGGAATTGTCGGGAGCAAAAGTCTGGATCAACGAGGAATAAAGAGACTCCAGGTACAGGAGACGGTGCAATAATCCCTTGGTCCTTAGACAAAGCAACAGCTATACTCCGGTATGCATTGCAGCATGGATGAAAGCTAGCCAGCCTCTGGGTCCTAGAGGCGGGCTCGACGGGGCTCCTCACAGGGTAGATCCCACACGGTAGTGGGGTAGACGGTTCTCTGCTCCAGCAGCCACAGTACCAAAGCAATATAATCCAGCCGAAAAGGGCTCTGCATTCGTCGGTGTAGGTTATCCAGTGTACATATCCACACGGTTCTCGTCTAGGACTCCTCGGATGGCGGCACAAGGTTAGGCCGCCCAGCCTGGATAAGCACACTAGCTCGGTACGATGAACCGGTGGTAATGCTGGTCACTGTAGAACGGTAGCCGCACGATACACTATACATAATAGACTATTACTTTATAATAGAATAAGTCGAACTCGACGATACAGCGTTAAACTCTGACACTTTAGCTATCAATTTGCACGCGGTCTCAAGGCTCTATTTAGGGGCAAAACGGGCCCACTTCACAGCACGTTGTATCGTGGTGAAGGCTTCAGCTTTTAGTTACTAAGTCTAAGATAAGTGCTTCTGTATCCACCTGCGCCGTATTTATACGTAAGGTGAATAATCTAGTGCCAACCTTATTTCTGTCTCGTATTACTGCGCAAACCTGGGCATGTTGAGACATGTCTTAGCGGTGGCTTTGAACTAGACATTGGGGGTATGGCCGTTGGCGCCTAGGGGGTCGCTGTCCAATAGGAGAATGAATATTATGGTCTGGTCTGTACCTAGGTAAAGGGATATTCCGTGTATATGTACAAAGAATATACAAGGGATATCAGACGATATACAAATATTATACAATATATCTCAAGTAATAAATATATATATTCGGTTTAATATGACCCTTTGTAACAGCCGCCTCCTAATTAGTCCGCACCTAATTAGATAAGCAGAGACAGATTAACCGCCTTGTCCACTACTCAATGTCCGTTGTGAGGAGTAGGGCAATTCACAAAGTCAGTGGGTCATGGTCGTCATTAAGAGAGTCAGGGAGCCTTGGCAACTCTATCAGCCTCGCCACGGGTCGGGTGTATGTCCGTCCCTGGACGAGCACTTCTGCCGCTCTGACCTTTCCGTCGGCACCAGTGATCACTTTGCTTACGCGGCCGGCCGGCCACATAGCTCGGGGTAGTGACTGATCTATAATCATGACGACTGTGCCCTCCGTCAAATTGTCTCTTTCTTTTACCCATTTCTGGCGGGTCTGTAGAGACGGTAGATAGTGGAGCAGGAAACTGTTCCAAAACTTGTCAGCCAATACTTGACTGTACCTCCACATTCTTCGGCCGTTCGCTTCCTCAGGTCTGTACACTGTCTGTGGGAGCGCGGGGTCCAGCCGCCCCATCAAGAGAGTGTTGGGGGTGACTGGGTCGACATCTGCTACATCACTTGAGACGTAACCGAGGGGCTTTGAGTTCAATACTCCCTCGATCTCCGTGTGGACTGTCGTGAGGACTTCTTCCGCCACGGTCTGGGCCCCAAGCACGGCGTACAGGGCTGTCTTTATTGAACGTACTTCTCGTTCCCAAGTTCCCCCAAAGTGAGGGGCGTTCGGGGGGTTAAACTGGAAATCAATCTGAGAGGGAGCGAGGTGGGTCTTATGTTCTGGGCCCATAGCTTGAAAACTCTCTCTCAGCTCTCTTTCTCCGCCTTTGAAGTTTGTCCCGTGATCAGACAATAATATAGACGGTTTTCCTTTCCGCGCTGTGAATCTCCGGAAGGCCATAAGGAATGAGTCCGTACTCATGGTTGGAAGGAGTTCTATGTGTATCGCTCGGGTGGTCATGCATTTGAATACAATACCCCACCGCTTCTCCGTCCCTCTTCCTTTCTTCACATATAGCGGGCCGAAGCAGTCCATACCGGTGGAGTGAAAGGGCTTGTCGCCGAGTCGGAGGCGACAGGGGGGTAGGTCAGCCATCCTGGGTATACTGGGCTGTGCTCGCCACTTGCGACAGTCTAGACAGGTCCGCTGGAAGCGTCGTACTGCTTCTCTTCCTTGCAGTATCCAATAGCGACGTCTGATCTCAGCGAAGACTCTCTCTGCCCCGGCGTGGTGCACGTCCTCGTCGTATTTCTTTATGATGAGCTCTGTGACCTTGTGTCGGCTGTTGAGAACTATCGGGAACTTGACGTCATCCGTTAAGTCTGGGGCCCTTCTCAGACGACCACCCACTCTGATGAGATTATGGGCGTCGCTCTCAGGGGCCAAGTGGAGCAGTCTTCTGTCTGACGGGACTGGCTTTGATCCCTTCAGACAGTCTAGCTCGTCGGGGAACGAGTCTCTTTGGGCTCGCTGTAGCAGAAGGAGTTCTACTTCTTCGTAGTTAGCTGCATTAATGTCAGTAGTGGAGGGAACCTCAGGGTGGTGCCACAGGAATGTCTTTAACTGCGCACTCTCAAGGGTAGGGCAGTCGTCCATGTTGGGATCTGTGGGGACTGGTGTGTGCGTCAACCCACAGAACATAGATTTCTTCATCTCTGCCTCCTCTTGACTAGCCTCCCGTGGGGTGGGTGTAGGCCACTCTTCTTCCGGGAGCTTGAGGAACTCGGGACCGTCAGTATAGAGATTGTGACGTGTGAGGTCATCCAGGGACATTCCCCGTGTGATGACGTCTGCTGGGTTCTGTTTTGTGTCCACGTACCTCCAGCATGCTGATTCTGTTAAATCTTGGATCTCTGTGATTCTGACTCCCACGAAGACCTTGTATCTACACGAATCGGACTGGATCCATGTGAGTACGGTCATGGAGTCTGACCACAGGATTGTTCTTTGCACCGGGATGGTGAGTTCACGTTGGATTAACGTGGCGAGTTGCGCTCCTACTAGGGCTGCGCAGAGCTCTAGACGCGGGATCGATTGTTGCTTGCGGGGGGCTATTCTTGAACGAGCCAGGATGAAGGCGGTATGTATTTCTCCTCCCTCCTCTCGGGCCCGCAAGTAGGCCACCGAACCGTAGGCTACTTCGGAGGCGTCGCTGAAGACGTGCAGGTCCATCTGACATGTCTCCAGCCGCACTGTGGGTGGGAAGTAGCTGCGGCGTATGTTGACACCTGGGAGCGAGCTGAGTTGTGTTTCCCACTCTCTCCATGTGGAAGCAAGGTGGTCGGGTATGGGGTCGTCCCAGCCCTGGTCCTTGTCCCACAGCTCTCGTACAATCATCTTTGCCCTGGTGGTGTAAGGTAGAATACATCCCAACGGGTCATATTGTCTGGCGAGTGTTCTGTATACACTCCGTCTTGTGGTCGGTAGTGAAATCGACCTTCCCTGCTCCTTGGTCAGGGGTGTGTGTCTATAATGGAGCGAGTCTGTTTTGAAGCGCCAGACTAGTCCTAATGTCATTTCTTGGGCTTCACCTGGGATGGTCGCCATCCAGGTCTCGCTGCTTGCTGCCTTGTCCTCTGGGGAGAGGCTGCGCAGTACTTGAGGGTCGCTGCTGGCCCACTGCCGGAGATCAAAGCCGCCTTTGATCAGGGAGGCGCGGAGCTTGAGTAAGAGGGCCTCGGCCTCTTCTGGCGTCGAGACGCTTTGCAGACAGTTGTCCACGTAGAAACTCTTTTCTACACTTTGTCGGACCTCCTCGTCAGCTGCTGGGTCCTCAGCGACATGTTTTTGCAGTGCGAACGTAGCACAGCATGGGCTGCATGTGGTTCCGAAAGGGAGGACTTCCCATTGATAGATGGATGGTTGCTCATCCCCGATCCTCTCTCTCCATAAGAACCGCAGCAGGGGCTTGTCCTCTTCCACTAGTCGCACCTGCAGGAACATCCCTTTGATGTCGCCGCTGATGGCCACCTTGTTCTGGCGGAAACGTAGCAACACGCCTAGTAGAGAGGGGCCGAGTGTTGGGCCGGGCAAGAGCTCTTTATTCAGATTTTGTGATCCGATCTGGTAGCTGCAGTTAAACACAATACGATCCTTGCCGTTGTGGTGGACCTTGTGGTGGGGCACGTACCATGATTCGGTCGTCTGATCGGCCTCTTGAATGTCAATTCTCTTTATGTGTCCCGCTGTGATTAGCTTGTCAATCTCAGCGCGGTACACAGTGGCTTGAGCGAGGTCTCTGGCTAGGCGCCGCTCTGTGTTCAGTAGATATCGCTCCGTCGCTTCTTTTGAGGCGTGGAAGGTAGGCATACCCTCTCGCCTCAGGAGTGGAGTTGCGTATCTCATCACTCCATTGACTTTGACTCTCTTTGTCCCCTGCTCGAGGAGGGCTATGGCATAAATGTCTTCCTTGGAACGAATGTGTTTCTTTTCGTTCTTAAAGGGCATTGTCTCTAGTGTCCATAGCCTCTCGACGTGCTGTAAGAGGGTGGTGTCTTCTTCTGTCACTCTGGAGTGGAGGCAGCTAGTGGCTGCTGTTCGGTTGGGAGACCTGGAGAGGGGGCCTTGTAGTGTCCATCCTAGGCGGGTCTCGACTGCTGCTGGACAGCCTCTGGGCCCAATGTGGACCCGGTCCGTCGGGACGATGAGGTGTGCGTGGTCGGATCCTATGAGCAGGGTCAGGGTGGCGCCGTCGATGAGCGGTATAGGTAGTTGACGCAGGTGCACGTATTTATCCATCAGCTTGGCGATGGGGTAGGTGTACCGCGACAGGCCTATGTCTTGGCTGGTGAAAGCGTTAGTGATCCTATACCGCCTCTCTGGCTCCCCGCTTGCTGCGATAGTGAAGGAGACGTGCTCACCCTTTATTGTCTTCAGGTCTCTTCTTATTGTACGAATCGTCATTGTTTCTTCGCTCCCCCGCAGACCCAGCTGGGCTGCAGCGGATGCGAGGAGGAGAGTCTTTTCTGACCCGTCGTCAAGGACGGCGTAAGTGTCCATGACCTTGTCCTCGTAGCTTAATGTCACTCGGACCACCTTCAAGAGCACCCGGGAGCCCCCGCTGCTGGCGGGGTCAATATACATGACGCTTACTCTGGTGCTGCTTGAGGGTGCGGGTTTCTTCCTGTTGCTGTCATGCAAGACGTCCAAGTGGGCTCCGTCACACCGACTGCACCTCTTCTTCAAGCGGCACTCGGCTGCCATATGGCTGCGCGCACAGCGGTAACAGCGGCGGTTGGACTTTATCCATTGACTCACCTCGTCGGCGGTCATCTTCTTGAACGTGTCACATTGTGACAGCCAATGTTCTTTCTCGCAGTACTGGCATACAATCTTCCACTTCTCTTTCGTCGAGGGGGTGCTGTGGTTCTTGTTACGCGGTACTGATTCGGCTTGGTGCATGCCGGTCACCAGCCTGCGGTTATCGTTGGATCTCCGAGGTTCCTCTCTGGGGCTTGGTCCACTCCGCACGAACGTATCCAGTCGTAGGCTGCTGACTTCTCTTGCGAGGAAGTCGGCCAGGTCTAGGAGGGATGGCTCGGGACCGTTGGGATCACGGTGGTCTCTTTGCCGCCTGAAGCGCTCTTGTCGGGCGGGAGGAAGCTTCTCTAATATCCTTTCCACATTAGAGTTAGCGTACAGTTCGTGCCTACCCTTTTCCTTTTGTGCCCCCAGCATCCCTACCAGGGATTGTACCTTGATAGAGAGGTCATCCAATGAGCGATTGTCTGTGGCTGGGGGGAGACGGTCAATATTCCTTATCTCTTGTATCACGTAGTCCCATATGCGTCCATAACGTTGGTCGAGGGCTACTAGAGCCGCGGTGTATGGGGTACTTGAGTTGGAATATGCCAGCGCTATATTATGCGCTCTGGGCACCTTCAGGTGCTTGAGGAGGATAGCATATTTGTACGTCTCATCGGGGACATCGGACATCATAGTCTCTAAGCACATCCGTAGTTCCGTGTACTGTGCTCTGTCCTCGTGTGTGAAATCCGGGAACGTCGGTGTGCCAAGGTACGATGCCATGGATGGCTGGCACATCGGTGAGCGTTGGGGGAGAGGCCTCCTGGGCGAGTCTCCCCGTACGTGTTGTCGTGGGCTGGTACTTGGTGGGTACCAAAGCCCGGGTACCCAGGTGCTGTTCCTCGGGGCTGGCGCTGCGTCAAACTCACCCTTGAGTTGAGTCGGGGGTCTGTAACGCAGGGCCTCGGGGGTAAAGTCTGGGCTGTACTGGACCTCCTGGTCCTGTGGAGTACGATGCTGCTGGTGGGCTTGACTTTCCTCCTCTTCCTCTTCCTCTTCCTCTGCTAGGTCTTCTAGATATTGCAATCGTCTATTCAGTCTCTTGGCGGCGTAGGCCGGTTCTTCCCGGTTGCTGGGTCTCGCATGGACCGGTCGGGGAGGGGGTTCGGAGACGTGTATAGGCTCTTTCTGTTGGCCGGGCTCCGGGTCGCTTGGTCGGGTAGGGGAAGGTGCCCTAGACCAGGGGTTCTCAACCTTTCTGCTGCCAAGGCACCCCTGTGTTCAATAAAATATTCCAGGGCACCCCTACATACGATAAAGACTTTTTCGGTCCTGTCTTTTTTGCTACAATGATGATACAATGATTCTTTATTTGCCGTGCTGTCGTTGAGATGTTTTGTTGTTTGTTTGTCTTTGTTGCTTGTTGGTGAATCTGCAAATATGAATTGCCCCACGCGGGATCAATAAAGTTGTCTGAATCTGATGACAAAAGTGCTTGCTTTCAAAATAATGTTTATTTAAGAAAAAACTGAAAATCATGTATTTTTTTTTTAATACAGAAAAGGATCACTAAAGTGCTATCTGTTGCAGCTGCACTGTTCTCCATAAAAATAGCATATTTGGATAAGTTTGACAATTTCTCAAAAACAGAAAATCATGTATTTTTTTTAAATACAGAAAAGGATCACCAAGTTACCATTTCTCAAAAAATATAAATAAATACAGAAAATAAGCACTCGTTCACTCAGTGGACATTTCTAGCTCAATGCGAGGTCCGCTGCTGCTGGCTAATAATACGGTCAATACGTGGGGAGATCTTTGACAAGGCAACACGCATGTCATCATCAAGGCTCAACTTGGCCCTATATTTTGTTTTCAGAGCTGTCATGGATGAAAAGCCAGCTTCACACAGATATGTGGGGCTGAATGGTATCAACACCTTAACTGCAGCATCATGAGATACTTGGTACTCAGCACCACACTCTGAAACTAGCTCTCCAGGTGGTATCAGATGAGATTTCAATGAGTTCTTCCAAGAGTTTGGATGGAGATGTGTCAGGAAGCTTTGTCTCAATGTTGTCTGTAAAGTATTTTTTTATCCAGAGTGACTTAATGATTTTCAGATTTTTAGAAATGGTCAAACTTATCCAAATATGGTATTTTCATGGAAAACAGTGCAGCTGCATCAGATAGCACTTTAGGGATAATTTTCTGTAATCCAAAAAATAATTTGGATTCACTATAAAGTGCCTGTTCACTATAAAGTGCCACAGTTTGATATATTGAGCTTTAAACTTTAAGTACATTTTTTGGAACACGCAACCTAAAACACCTTCCTCTCCCAAACCGTTCCTGCAATTGTTTTATGTTGCATGATGATCATGGATACATTTATTATGTATTGTATTTTTTATGTTTAAAATCAACATAATCTGTCTGTCCACCCTCAGTACATTTACTATCAATATAATATAGTAGTCTGACTTCATCATATATTTTCAAACGCACACACATAGAGGGAGAATGCCCCCCCCCCCCCCTCCTTCCAAGTCCTCCTTCCAAGTCCCCACCCTGCTGTTCTCTGTCGCTCTGAACAGGGCTTGTTGTTAGCTTATGCTAAAGGGACATTAATTCCGGTCTTAAACACAACGTGGCCACAAAGGAATGGCAAGGATTGCAAAGCATGTTATATACATTTGACCCGTTGCGGAATAAAACAGCAGGGATTTGTTTTGGGTCGCAAAAACACTATCCTTGCTGTGTTTCAATGTCCGCGTTCCAGATCCAGAGTACGCTACTACTGCTGAGCTGAGAGACGCTAAGCTCACTGCTCAGCCTGCTGTGTTGAGATGCATCCTTATTGGCTGTGTGCTGTAGAGCGGATATGAGTCACGACACCACGGAGTTTCAAAATAAGAGTATCATAATGACCTAAATGTTGCTAGCTTTCGGAGCCTAGTTATTTAGCTGGAGCTGCGCGTGGGCAGAAATGAGACCCGCTATAGGATTTTCAAAATAAGACTGTTGTCATTCTATATTTTTAAAGAACATTGCCAGGCATCTCGCGGAACCCCTGGCAGCTCTCCGCGGAACCCCTGTGTGCCGGGGAACCCCTGTTGAGAACCGCTGCCCTAGACCCTTGTCTTGACGATGCCCTGGAGCTCCGTGCGGAGAGAGGGGGAGTCGCCCTGGCAATCAGTTGCTCCATTATCTGCGCTTGTAGTCGGTCGCGCTCGGCTTCGCGCTTGATGTGAGCGAGGTCGCGCTCTGCTTCGCGCTGGGCTTGGGCTGCGTCGCGCTGTGCATTGGCGGCGTCGCGCTGTGCATCGGCGCGGTCTCTTTCAATATTCTCTTCCGTCTGGAGGCGTCTGGTCTCCAGGCGTATGCGGTCGTCTTCACTCCTTTGCTGCGCCTGGAAGCGCTCTCGCTGGGTCGCAGAGTGTTCGCGTTCACACTCTTTCCATGGTAGAGTGTTCGCGCTCACTTATCTGTTGCGCCCGGAGGCGCTCTTGTTCCATGGAAGAATGTTCGTGCTCGCTAAGCGGCTGTGCTTGGAGTCGATCGCGTTCAGTGGAGGCTGCCAGGGTGGCGATGAATGCCTCCGCCAGCATCTTGTCCGCCTCGCTGGGGGAAGACACTGATGGAGGTGATCGGCTTCTGACAGTGCTCGTTGGAGATCCGTTCTCCTGGTCTATCTCCTGGGTGCGCTTCTCTTCTGGTAGTGGGTCGGGTTCCGTCCCTGGAGCGCTTTCTTTATCCTGGAGCTCTCCGGGGACTGTCCCGTTGACGTTGTCGGGGGGTATAGTCATGTCATGTCCCTCCTGGTCCCCCCCGTGAGCTTGGTCAGTTACGTTAGAACCCACTAGGGTCTCTACTGGCAAGGTCGCCTGGTCGGTAGGGTTTGACATGCTTTTACTATCCGCTTTTTCCGCATTTAACGTCTGTATAAAGCTAGGTAGTAGACTGGCAGCGTAGTCCTCTAAGTAAGGAGGTGGCTGCCGTCTGCGCTGCGGGCGTTCTAGCTTAGGAGAGACGTCAAGAGCGTAAATCCATGAGCATATTACGATGGGGATAATTAATACCACCTGTAGCATAAGAATTATATAAGGCACACTCGTAGGTCAGCTGGAGATACTAAGGGGGTTCCCTCCGGTTGTAAGCCAGCAGGGGAGAGGAATTGTCGGGAGCAAAAGTCTGGATCAACGAGGAATAAAGAGACTCCAGGTACAGGAGACGGTGCAATAATCCCTTGGTCCTTAGACAAAGCAACAGCTATACTCCGGTATGCATTGCAGCATGGATGAAAGCTAGCCAGCCTCTGGGTCCTAGAGGCGGGCTCGACGGGGCTCCTCACAGGGTAGATCCCACACGGTAGTGGGGTAGACGGTTCTCTGCTCCAGCAGCCACAGTACCAAAGCAATATAATCCAGCCGAAAAGGGCTCTGCATTCGTCGGTGTAGGTTATCCAGTGTACATATCCACACGGTTCTCGTCTAGGACTCCTCGGATGGCGGCACAAGGTTAGGCCGCCCAGCCTGGATAAGCACACTAGCTCGGTACGATGAACCGGTGGTAATGCTGGTCACTGTAGAACGGTAGCCGCACGATACACTATACATAATAGACTATTACTTTATAATAGAATAAGTCGAACTCGACGATACAGCGTTAAACTCTGACACTTTAGCTATCAATTCGCACTTGGTCTCAAGGCTCTATTTAGGGGCAAAACGGGCCCACTTCACAGCACGTTGTATCGTGGTGAAGGCTTCAGCTTTTAGTTACTAAGTGTAAGATAAGTGCTTCTGTATCCACCTGCGGCGTATTTATACGTAAGGTGAATAATCTAGTGCCAACCTTATTTCTGTCTCGTATTACTGCGCAAACCTGGGCATGTTGAGACATGTCTTAGCGGTGGCTTTGAACTAGACATTGGGGGTATGGCCGTCGGCGCCTAGGGGGTCGCTGTCCAATAGGAGAACGAATATTATGGTCTGGCCTGTACCTAGGTAAAGGGATATTCCGTGTATATGTACAAAGAATATACAAGGGATATCAGACGATATACAAATATTATACAATATATCTCAAGTAATAAATATATATATTCGGTTTAATCTGACCCTTTGTAACAGCTAGGCCATGGTTAGTGCAGGTCAAGTAGGAGTGGCAGGATCTGAAATGACAAAACTATAAGTGAAAATTACAAGGACAGAGAAACTAACTGAATAAACGGCAGATCAAGAAACATGACACACAAGGCTGAGAGAGTGATTATGTGTGTGTGTACGTGTGCGTGCATTTGTTTTTTTTAACAACATTTATTTTAATTTTTTTGACATGACATAAAACTAGACACACAAACATTAACAGTAAATATCCACAATAAATCACAGGACTAATACAGTCCATTATTTGGATCAATATAAATGTAGGTTACAAGATATATACATAATACTTACAATACAATACATACATATGCTCTTGCTCGTTCTTCTTCCCCCCCCTCAGGACCCCCCTTGGATAATCCATCCATTATTTCGTTTCTAACCAAGGATTACAATTCATATGCTAACCTTTATTCTCTCCACCACCTCTAACCAGATTGCAATGCTGGCTTCATTGACACCTAAAATTCTTGCGGTAGATATCTCTAGATAAATCACATCGAGATAGGTAAGAACCCATACCTTCCGGCACATTTTATCCGGTTGAATACAGCGTGATGCTATCAGCTTTTTAGCAGCCGTAAGACCGGATAAAATTAGTCTCTTTAGCTGTATAGAGGCTGCTAACTGAGAAACATCATTCAACAACAATACAGAAGGCAGTACAGGTATGGTCAGAAATAAAGATTCTGATAATTGCGTGGTTACTTCTTCCCAGAATATCTTAACAGGGGTGCATTCCCAATACATATGCATAAATGTACCGATATCACCCCTTAGACCAGTGATTCCCAACCTGGGGTCCGCCAGGGGGCGCAGGGGGTCCGCCAGACCGCAGATGATTTGAGGTATATTTTTACCAGTTTTTCTGTAATTATTTTTTTCTTTCAGAGAAATATTTAATTAGCATATTTTTATCATCAGAAGCATGAATAGTCTCTCCACTACAATAAAAAATAAAGATAAATAAATAAACATCTAGACATGATTTTGAACGTTAACAGTATGCGAATCAGTTGACTGTATCACTTTTCGTAGCATGCTGCAGTCAGCCGCCAGAGGCGAACATGTTTGACAAATGAAAAGGAGATGACGGCAGCTCATCTGCAAAAAAGGTTAGGACCTACAGCAATCGCGATAATTACATCACCATGGGCTTCACTGAGGGACCAGACAAACGACCTGAGTGTGTGATTTGTGGAGAAAATTTGGCAAACTTGAGCCTGAAGCCCAGCAAGCTGAAAAGACATCAGGCGTCTAAGCACCCAGAAACAGTTGGGAAAGACACAGACTTTTTTCTGAGGAAAGAACAGTCTCTCAAGGCGAACAAGCCTGTTGATGTTAGAGTAGCGTGGAGCAGGGGTGGCAGTGATTTACAGAAGGCTACCGAAGCCTCCTTTGAGTGTTCGCTTTTAATTGCAAAAGCAAAGAAACCAGTGGCGGCCGCTGGGTACTTCGCCACTAGGGGCGCTATACCAAACATTTTGCAAAATGCAAACATGTACAGTACAGTACCACGCAACACTCATGGCAAGACGTGAGCGATTCGACTCACGCTCACGGCAATGAATCGGCTCTTATGAACGAGTCGCTCAGCTGTTACTACAACAACACACAACCAGTCAAATAAAGTATAGTCTAGACTCTAATTCACAACTTGAAACACAATATATAAATAGAAAAGTTAGAAACAAAACTCGCCCGTCTACAAACACAGGCAGATCTCTCCCTCTCTCCTTCTCTCTCTCACACACAGCGCGACGTGGAATCGATTCGTTACACAATCAGACCTATTATATACCAAGAATAACTTCAGTATGAGTACAGGGCTGTACACATATTTTGCATATTGTTAAACGAGCCAAGGCTAGCTATTAAACTATCGATATGAATCGAAAATCTGGGACCCTGATGTAAACAAGACAAACGTCTTTCTCTGGTCTGCATCCCCTTAACAATTGTGTGTATTGAGCCGTACTGTATTGTACCCATTCTGCAATCTGTTAATAAAGTTCTCATTCATTCATTCATTCAAACATAGACGATCTCTCTGTCTCTCGGATCAATCAAATCAAATAATTAACACATGTATGTTGTCATTTTAAACAACTCACCATTCATTCATTATGCATCAGCAGCAACACAAACACGCACAGCTCTCTCTCTCTCTCTCGCTCTC
Source organism: Notolepis coatsorum (assembly GCF_963971535.1). Classification (NCBI taxonomy): domain Eukaryota; kingdom Metazoa; phylum Chordata; class Actinopteri; order Aulopiformes; family Paralepididae; genus Notolepis; species Notolepis coatsorum. The sequence goes on along the minus strand of NW_028172860.1, from coordinate 186,846 downwards.
TCTCTCTCTCTCTCTCTCGCTCTCTCTCTCTCTCAGATGATGTCAGATCCATTCAATAATAAACACATTTGTAAAGCTCGTTATTTTAAACAAGTTACCATTCATTGTCTGAGTGGTTATGTCCCACATGCGGCGAAATGAGAGCGAGAGAGAGAGAGAGAGAGAGAGAGAGAGCGAGAGAGAGAGAGCATTTTAGTAGTTACATTTTCAACAAGATTGCTGCTATTTAAACACTTCATGGAAACGGGGTAACGTTAACCTTATGTCGACTGTAGTATTGTATGACCTCGACATAACGTTTAAACGTTACCGTTACTCCGTTTCCATGCACTAAGTGGCCAGCTAAGCTAACGGAGCTAACAGCTAGCAGTAGCTGTAACGTTACAACGTTATGCGGCATCAGTAGACAACGTATCATGTATTAAACTAGAGTTAAGATCGCTAATCTACCTTGTTGTTGGCTTGTTGATAAAGTATATCCACTCCATGGCATTGTCCATCCAGCCTGTGTTGATGTCCATCCATTGTCCATACATGTCCCTCCACACTGCATCCATAATATAGCTTGTTGTTAGTTAGCCAACAAGCTGTGTGAGTGACTCTAAGCCAACCCGAGAAATGCGGCAATGGAAAAAAACTGGCATCGCGTCGGCCAATCAGAGAGCGTCTCCGCGAAATGCGGCTATGGAAATTCTTCACGGAAGTTCACACGCTGCTGGCTAGACCGCTTCAAATCGCGCTCGGATTCCAACATAATAGTCATATTTCAACGCACAACGCCGTATGCACTGATTGGCTGTGACGGAGACAGCGATCAAACTGTGACGCGCACGCAGAGCGCTATCGCTTCTAGCCCGGGCGAGAAATACGAAAAAATAAAAAATAAACGTCACTTCCTGCCCATGAAAACGATGTTTTTTTAATTTAGATAATAACGTTATATTGTGCATTGGAAATACAAACATACTTAAAATGAGTAAATATTATTAATTTTAAACATGTTTATATTATTTATAGGGCTATAAAACACAAAAACGAAAAAGTTTTATTGTCTTCTTCTCTGATTTAACAGCAGCTGGCCAGCAGGTGGGTCGGCGCCCTAGCGCCCCTAGTGGTAGAGCCGCCACTGAAAGAAACCGCACAATATTGGCGAGCAGCTCATCAAACCAGCCTGTATCAAAATGGTTGAGAAACTGTGTGGCCCACAGGTGGCGGATAAACTAAAATCAGTACCACTCTCGAACAATGTAGTGAAAGACCGAATTGATAAGATGTCAAGTGATTGCGAGCAGCACCTGTCAGAAAAGCTTAGAAAGGGTCCATTTGCCATACAACTTGATGAAACTACAACTGTCGCAGACGAGGCTGTGCTCATCGTTTATGTGCAGTATATCGAAAATGAGGATCTGAAGCAGGACATTCTCAGTCAACCTTACTACCACCACTCGAGGTGAGGATATTTTTACTGCAGTGGATTCTTACTTCATGTCCCAAAACCTCTCTTATGAGAATTTAGTTGCATGCTGTTCCGATGGAGCTGCCTCAATGATGGGAAAAAACAAGGGATTTAACAGTTGCTTGAAACAGAAGGCCCCCCACTGCATATGAGGCACTGGCCAGCAAAAAAAACGACCTCAGTGAAACACTCGCAACTGTAGTCAAAGTTGTTAATTTCATCAAAGGACGCCCCACCAACAAGCGTCTATTTGCGCAGTTATGCGAGGATGAGGCACACCAAACGCTCCTGCTGCACACAGAGGTGCGTTGGCTATCACGGGCCAAGTGCTTGTGCGCTTCATGGAACTACAAGAGAAAATAGAAGAATTTCTTGAAACTAATAACCCCGCGCTTTCAGAGAAAATGACAGAGTCATTCTGGATCAAAACTGCATACCTGGCTGACATCTTCACTCTCTACAATGAAACGAACAAGCGTCTCCAAGGCGCAGAGGCCAACATCATGCAATGTAAAGAGGCGCTCAACGCATTCATGCGTAAACTGGATTATATAGTCGGGAAAATGGATAAGGGAGAGCTGCAACAGTTCCCCTTACTGCAGAAGCAATGCAGAGATAACACTGTTCCCGTGTCTCTTCGTCGTGAGTTTACCAGCCATATGATCGCATTGCAAAAAGAGATTAAATCACGGTTCGCTGACACAGATGAATACCTATCCAAGGAAGCATGGGTATTGGATCCCTTCATTGCCAAAGTTGAGGATGTGGAATACCTTGATTGCGAAGATGAGCTCACTGACATCCAGGTCGACTCTGTCTCAAAGAAGTATTTCCAGGTATGATAATGTATGTAATGCGTGTGTGTGGTCTGTCTGTGTGTCTGTGTGATTGTTTGTGCCTGTGCGTGTGTCTGTGTCTCTGTGTCTGTGTCACCGTTCCACCGTTGATATCGTATTGGATGTATAGGCTATTCTGCGTCTAATGTAGGCTAGGCCCTTTAATAATAATAATAATAATAATAATAATAATAATAATAATAATAATAATAATAATAATAATAATAATAATAATAATAATAATAATAATAATAATAATAATAATAATAATAATAATAATAATAATAATAATAATAATGTGGACATGAGTGTTGGACACATTTAGCCTAAAAATATTTCATCCATTCCTCCATTACAGGAGCACGGATTTAAGAAGTTCTGGATAGTGAAGGGACCCATCATTGCTCCGAGGCTCGCACTGCATGCCACCACCAGGATTATACTCCCGTTCAGTACCACATATCTATCGGAAACGGCTTTCAGTGCACTTGTCGCCATCAAGACAAAAGCGCGCAACAGACTTGACGTATACAATGACTTCAGAATGGCTGTCACGCACATTACACCTGACATCTCAGGCCTGGCAGCGCACATGCAGCCCAAGGTTCACATTAATGAACCTTTGTCACACCCAGCTAGGACAGATTCTCTCTGCTAACTACTGATTGGAATTTCCTGTCTCATATTTTGTTTATTTTGTTGCATTGATTTGTTCCATAAATGCAAACCGTTCACCATTAGGGCCTGATTTGAGAGGATGAATACAGGATTTGAATATTGGCCAAACATTTTGAAATACATATGGTGCAAGATGAGATTTGTTGATTGAAGGCACAAGTCAAAGAAGCATAGTGGGTCTAATTATGATGCATATGCCTGTGTATAAGCAGTTTGTTATTAAAATGACAAAAAAAAGTATTAAAATTACAAAAAAAAAAATTTTATGGTATTTTATTAGGAGGGGGGTCCAGGAATTTCATCAGAGATGTTTGGGGGTCCCTGGGGGAAAAAAGGTTGGGAACCCCTGCCTTAGACACAGGGAGCATAGAGAGTCTTGTTTAAGCCCCTATTCAATTCAATCTTATAGGAGTCAGGTAAGTCCTATGAATAAAATTAAGATTAATCTGTTGATGATCCGGGTTGCGTGACGCTAGTAGAACGTTTGCCCAGACTTCATGCCAATCAAAATCTACTTCCAAGTCTGGTATATCCTTCCTCCAAACTGAGTCTAGGGGAAGGATTCCATACGAAGACGTAAGTAAGTGATGATAAAAGTCAGATACGAAGCCTCTCGATGTCTCCCTTTCATAAAAGAATTTGTGATATCTGTGGTGCTCAAGTGGTATCTTTAATGGGACTCCATGAGCCTTCAAAGTTGCTAATAACTGTATATAGAAATAATAAGTGGAACTGGTGAGGTTAAATTTGTTATGAATATCTTGATAGCAACAGAAACCCTGTTCGTTGAAGATATCTCCCAATGTATGTATGCCCTGCTTTTCCCATTTGGGATATCTGATAGGTCATTGTGCAATAAGGAGTGCATTGTTATTGAATAGGGGAGAATGGCTATGCCATTTATGTTGGTTAGTAAATTTTTTCTGTGTGTCACGCCATATCCGAATCACAATGTAATAAGAGGGCCAAATTTTAAGTCGCATTGCTTAATTGATAATTTTGTGTATACTATATCCTGCAGTCTATGTGGTGCCACTATGTTTTCTTCTAATGTTCTCCAGGATACAGATGCTTGAGAATCAAACCAGGTGATCAGTGGTCTTAAAGAGAACGCTTTAAAATAGTGGTAGAATTCTGGAAATGCTAAACCTCCGTCGGCTTTGTTTCTCTGTGCGTGGATCTTTTTATTCGTGGAGGTTTGTTGTTCCAAATAAATGTATATGCGGTGGAGTGTAATTTTTTCCAGTAACCAGCAGGGGGGGGGGGGGGGGGGGGGGGCTGATTCTAGGTAAAACATCCATCTTAACTATTGATACTCGGGCCTGTACTACGTTTTTAAGTTTTGGCCACCTGTCAAAGTAATTTGTGATCCTATCTTGGAGTCTTGTAGAATTATACTTCACCGTTTGGCATATAGTAGGGAATATTTCAACTCCAAGACATCTAAAGTGTTCTACCATTGGTATATTTTCTGGAAGGAATGTAGCCTTCGCAGAGACATTAAGTGGAAGGAAGGCCGACTTTGGCCAGTTTATCCTAAATCCCGATAGATTGCCAAAATCATCAATCAGCTTGAGAAGATGAGGCAGTGAGGTGGTAGGGTTTTGCATGAACAATATTACGTCGTCCGCATATAAACTAATATGATGCTGTGTGCCCTTAATTGAGATTGGCTCTATGGATTGGGATTGTCTTATATACTGTGCTAAAGGCTCTAAGGATAGAGCAAATAGTCTGGGACTAAGAGGACAACCTTGTCTGGACGAGCGCGACACAGGAAAGAGTATGGAGGTGAATAATAATCATGGCCGATGGGTCTTTGTATAGTACTTTTATCATATTAATGAATCCGTTTCCTAACCCCATCCTTCCGAGTACTGCCCATAAATAAGACCATTCCAACCTATCAAAGGCCTACATCGCATCCAAGGATAATACAGCTATAGGTGGCACGGCATCCTTGCTGGCGTCTAACACATGTAGTAACCGTCTAATATTATCCGTGATCAGGCGGCCTTTTATGAAGCCAGTCTGATCAGGATGAACTAAAGATGTCATATGCTTTTGAAGTCTGATAGCTAGTACCTTAGCATACAGCTTGATATCGGTTCCGAGGAGGCTTAAGGGTCTATAACTACCACAATCTGTGGGGTCTTTGTCTTTTTAAGGAGGACAGATATGAGTGCAATATTGTCGTTCCTATGGAAATTCCCCTCTCCGATAGAGTATAAAATCATATCAAGTAATAGGGGTCCAATTACATCCCAACATGAGAGGTACAGTTCTGGAGGGATACCATCCCAACCAGGAGCCTTACCACTTTGCATTTCAGATATAGCCTCCCTAAGTTCCTCTAGTGTAATAGGTGTATCCAACTGTTTAGCGTCTTCCTCTGAGAGTTTAGGTAGGTTAATTTGATTAAGAAATGTATCCAGTTTATTTTGATCGAAAACCATTTCTGATTTGTACAAGTTGGAGTAAAACTCTCTGAAAGTCTCGTAAATTTTTTTGGGGTCTGTAACAAGTCCTTGTTGGTCTTAATAGCAGGGATATCTGCAAATTGTGCATTGGATCGTATCTTCATAGCTAGTAGGTGACTTGGTTTAGAACCATGAAAGTAATAATGTTGTCTTGTGCTGCGTATTTGTTTTTTTAACACATTAATTTGAGACTCCAATCGAACCGAGTAGTAAAGAGGAGAATAACGACGAGTAAAGCGTTTCCAGCTCTACCAATTTGGAACAACGATTCTTGCAAAGGTTGGAGGCAAAGACCGTAGTGTAATCCTTGATAAAACCCTTTACCGACATCCATAACATTTGTTGTTGTAAATGCCTTGGAGAGTGGAAAGCCCCCCTCCAATTGTGCGTTCGGCTGAACGGGCCACTCTCTGAAGTCTGCTGCGGTCTTGTGCGATGCTATTCCCAAACCAGGAGGTGATATTGCCAGTCAGGATGCTCTCTATTGTGCATGAATAGAAGTTCTTGAGGAACTTCTGACTCACGTTGAACTTCCTTAACACATTGGGCGCCGGGGGTTGTGCCCATCATTGTACCCAGTCTGCCACTGTTGAAAGCCTATGGAGATGTTTACCTTCTTTGCAGGGCTATAACTTTTTAAATTGTATTGCTATATTGACATTACTATGGCCCATTCAACATCGATTATCTATCGTTCAGGATGTGGGAACGTTATATTTTTTCATTCATACATTGTTGTGTTAATACCATCTAGAATATAGTATGTTTTTAAAGTGGAAATGAAGCAGTGAGCAATGTGATCCTAGTTTGTTTGTTGTGTACCTTGTGTAAGACAGGGTTCTATAATCAAATGTGAAATCTATCTTATTTGTCTGAAAAATCAAATATAATATCCCTGTTTTCAACATGGGCGCCGCCATTTTGTTGCTGACGTCATGGCTGACGTCATGGGGCTTGTTTGGTGTATACACTGCTGGTTAGTTGCCTATAGTGAATGGGTCAGTAAGTAAATAAAATGTTGCCTACAAAACAACGGGACCGCGGTGGTTCTGTTTGTATTGCTCCTGGCTGTTCAAACTAATTTTACCATGTGAGAGAGAGGAAAGTTGGTTAATTTCCACAAACTACCAGTGAAAAAAACAGTGTTGTTGGCATGTTGGCTCAGGCTGGCTGCACTCAGGCGGCGTGATCAGCCTGTTGGACAGGGAATGAAGATCCCCAGAGAACACTTCATTGCCTCGGATTATGTTGTTGGGGGTGGAAGGTTTGTCCAGAAGACCACTAATCAGCTGAAGCCTGATGCGGTTCCCTCGGTCTTCGACAGATAGACCGGCGTTAGCTCTCGGGAGCGATCGCTAGCTAGTTGGCACCAGCCGGGGACCGGCGTTAGCTCTCGGGAGCGATCGCTAGCTAGTTAGCACCAGCCGGGGACTGGCGTTAGCAACCGGGAGATTAGGGAATAATCTAGTTTAATTACTTTTCTCACATAGAAGCATAACTTCATCCTCAACTAGTCTACAAAATGTGTCAACTGATGCATGATTAATCTGTGGAGTGAACGTGCTACGAGGTTTGAACAGTGTTGGTCTATCAGCCGTGTCCAATGAACTGACTTCTGGCAGCACTGTGCTTCCAGGAGTAGAATAAACAATATTTTTGTCGACATCTCTAGAATAAAAAGCTTTAAGCTTAATGTTCCTAAAAAACTTAAACAATTCAACCTTTGTAGTGAAACACCTTACGAGATGGTACAAAATAAAGTGTTGTCACTTCCTATGTTGTCACTTCCTGTTTGACTTGTATATACTATTACTAGGGTCACTTACCCTTCATGCTTCATGCAAGCCATTCTGAAGAAGGTGTGTTCACACCGAAACGTCATGATTACAGGCTGCCAATAAATGTGGAAAAACCTGGAGTGCGTGCCTGGACATTGTTTCCCTATTTTTATGTATGATATAAGAGGTTACAGCACCCAGTGTCAAGTCTAGTGAGGTGAGCGCGTTCTACAACTTTTTTCACATAATGACGACACATAGACTTGCGTACTGATATCATATCTATTCTTTATTATTTGACTTACATGGTTAAGTGCATGTTGTTCATTGTTTGTTTCTTCAACTCTGCAGCCAGCCGGCCTCGCGCTGAGCAAACAGAGCAGCTGCGACTGGTCCTCTCTAAATAGCCGGATGGGGGTGGTGGACCGAACGCTTCATTACTTAAGGCAACCATCTTGCGCCTAGCACGCCCCCACGGCGACGCGGCAGCGGCAGAGCGGCAGCGGCAGAGCGGCAGCGGCGCGCAGGTTGCCGCATGCAATCCCCCCTGTTTTAACATCAACGGTTAGCTCAACTCGTTCGCCAGCTTGCTGGTTGGTGACAAGTTCGAATCACTTCAATTTCTTTATTTTCTTTTTTTACGTTTAATTAATTTATCGCCTCTCTATATAAACGTCTTTCTTTCACCGGTTAAGTTTAGGCATTCTTTCGGAGTTGGTTAAGGTTAGGGTTAAGTTTAGGCATTCTTTCGGAGTAGGTTAAGGTTAGAGTTTGTCGCAGAGCATGGCAATAGAATGCAGCCTATTTCCGCTCTGCCGCTCTCTCGCTCTGCCGCGGTCACATGGCCAACGCAAGTTGGTTGCCTGAAGTGTTGACGCGGACCGAACCATGTCGCGGGAGATGTCGGGGGGGGGGTTATTGTATTGTAATTTAGTTTCCTTATATATATTTCCTTATTAATTAAGATTATTAGTTGTTCAGTTTGGTAGTTGTGTTGTGTGTTGTGTGTTTATTGTTTATTAGATTAATTAGAAGTGTAAGATATTATTTAGTAAAATATTAATTATCAATTAGCACACTTAGATTAATGTATCTGGCCAGGGCCTATATATAGTTTTGAGTTCTCAGTTGTCATTGTCTTCTGTTCCGTTCAGGTCTGTTTTTACTCCTGCCTTTTCTTATTTGGACCACTTATGTTATGTTTGTAAATTATGTATTTTGTATGGGTAAATAAGACCCTTATTGTTTTGGCTGTATTTTCCCTGAGCTTGGCTATGAGTTTGGAGGGGACTATGCTGTCGAAATGACTGGACACACACAGGGACAAGTTAAACATCAATCAATTAATTTATTCCAACAGGTAGTTTGAGCTGCATGTGAGCCGCGGTCTTTCTCTCCTCTCCTTTGGTTACGTTACGTTAGCTCGAAAAGCACAGAACCGGCTGACACAAGTTAAGCTGCTAGCAACAGACACTATAACACTTCCGGTCGGTTTTCAAAATAAAAAACAGGAAAGACATTTATTTTGTAAATTTGTGGCATGCACTTATTATCTTGAGACGTTTTCGTTTTTACGGAAACCTTAAAACGAAATGAAAACGAAACAGATCGAAATCTTTTTAGTCTGGACAAGGCCTTAACCTCCTAACGGCTCCCGGTCGGCAGGTTGGCACCTCGCACGGTATCCTCCTTTGTTGGACGTGTGAATGTGGGTGGGTGAGTGCGAGGCATCCGTTGTAAAGCGCGTTGGATAAAAGCTGTTATATAAACGCAGTCCATTTACCATTTACCATCTTGGACCCTAAAAGCGACAACAGAGTAGCAGACTCTCCCGTCGCTCTCCCGGGAGCTGCTGACTGTGTGCAGACTCAATGAGCACAGCTTGGCAGCAGCAACCCGCTGTCACAGGCAGAGCGCCTGCCCAGGGGAGGATAGGATTGTGTCCACAGTCTGGTCCCTGGGAGAGGGAGAGGCGGTGCCACGGCACACTGAAGCACACTGAAACACACTGTACCACACTGAAACACACTGAAACACACTGTACCACACTGAAACACACTGAAACACACTGAGACACACTGAAACACACTGAAACACACTGTACCACACTGAAACACTGAAACACACTGAAACACACTGAAACACACTGAAACACACTGAAACACACTGAGACACACTGAAACACACTGTACCACACTGAAACACACTGAAACACACTGAGACACACTGAAACACACTGAAACACATTGTACCACACTGAAACACACTGAAACACACTGAGACACACTGAAACACACTGAAACACACTGTACCACACTGAAACACACTGAAACACACTGAGACACACTGAAACACACTGAAACACACTGAAGCACACTGAAACACACTGAAACACACTGTACCACACTGAAACACACTGAAACACACTGAAACACACTGAAGCACACTGAAACACACTGAAACACACTGAAACACACTGAAGCACACTGAGACACACTGAAGCACACTGAAATACACTGAAACACACTGAAACACACTGAAAGACACTGAAACACACTGAAGCACACTGAAACACTGAAACACTGAAACACACTGAAACACTGAAAGACTGAAACACACTGAAACACACTGAAACACACTGAAAGACACTGAAACACACTGAACCACACTGAGGCACACACAAACACACTGAAACACACTGAAACACACTGAAACACACTGAAGCACACTGAAGCACACTGAAACACACTGAAACACTGAAACACTGAAACACTGAAACACACTGAAACACTGAAACACACTGAACCATTGAAACACTGAACCATTGAAACACTGAAACACTGAAACATTGAAACACTGAAACATTGAAACACTGAAACACTGAAACACACTGAAACATTGAAACACTGAAACATTGAACATTGAACATTGAAACACACAGAGAAACATGAAACACACTGAAACACACTGAGTAATAAAAAGCAATGTTTTCCCTTAGAAACAATCCGCAAGTACAAAGAATTCGAAACCCTGATTGACCCCCATGATGTGGTACGTTTTGGGAGCACAATCAAAATGCTGCAACATGCCGCAACGTGCCCCGAACCTGAGGGTCGATCACATCAAACATAATACGTCTCATTATTTTCATGTGTTTTCTTCAAACTCAATGAATAAGATGTTCCACTCAGTTGATTCTTCTTTAGACTTGTTTTTCGAATAGCATTTTCTTTTTGGAGAATTTCAATAAACTATGGAATAATACATAAATAATAAGGTTTTTAAGCATTCTACTTCCTTTTTCATGATTTGTATTTAATAGTGTTGTTGAGCTTTGACGCGGTCATTTAAGGTGAACCTCATCACGGGGCGACGGAAGCCCTTGGAACTGAATTGAAATGGACGATGACCTTGAGAGAGAGAGAGAGAGAGAGAGAGAGAGAGAGAGAGAGAGAGAGAGAGAGAGAGAGAGAGAGAGAGAGAGAGAGAGAGGGGGGGGGGGGGGTGAGGGGAGGAGGGTGAGATGACATTGGGAGTGAGAGAGAGGGGGGGAGGAGGGTGACTGTCAGATTGCTGTAAACCCCCCTGCAGACACAGTAGGCATAGTCCTAGGAAGGATTATACCTGCCTGGCTGATCAAACACACACACATGTGTGTGGGTACACACACAAACAAACACACACACACACACACACACACACACGAACACACACACACACACACACACACACACACACACACGTGCACACACACACACAACACACACACACACACAAATACCTTGAGAGAACAGACTGTAACATCAGCATTTACACAGACATAATCCCTTGCGTCACCTAAAGGTCCGAGGTTGGTTTAAAAAGTGTTTGTGTGTGCGTGCTGTGTCCGCTTCTATGTACTTTTGTGCATGTGTGTGTTTGTTTGTTTGTGTGCGTGTGTGTGTGTGTTATATGTGTGTGTATGTGTGTGTGTGTTACATTTGTTTGCGTGTGCGTATACATATGTGTGTCTGTGTGTGTGTGTGTGTGTGTGTGTGTGTGTGTGTGTGTGTGTGTGTGTGTGTGTGTGTGTGTGTGTGTGTGTGTGCGTGCGTGCGGGGGCTCTCTCTATACGTAAAGGTCCAGCTTGGCTCCTTCCTCAGAGCGTTTGAGGCCCGGTCTGCGATCAGAGCGTTTGAACGCGGCTCCTCTGATGTGGAAAGCTGCAGAAGGCTGCAGAAGGTTAACAGTTTCACCTCCACACAAAGACATTTCCCCCACCAGCTGTATTTATTTATTTATTTGTTTGTATTTACTTCATCTGCACCCCTCAGTGTTGTGTACTGGACTATATTATTTATACTTGCTGAGCCCAAGCCTTCATCTAGTATAATTGCTTTAATATTGCAAGTTAATCTCTGCAGCAGGTTCATATTGTGCATATCATCACTGTTTCTTCAGGAGCTTAACCCCGCAAGACCCGGATATATTTGTACTTGATGTTGTTAAAATGTTGTCAACCTTTCAGATGGTGTTGTAGGAGTACTTTGGAGAGGAAAATATAGTGTTTTTAAAATGTTTTTGTTTTTGTAAGGTTTTATTGATTTTTTTTTTAATATTACAACTGTGGTTCTATCTATATAGCAGCATTTCCCATAGGCCATTTTACTCACTATCAGAATAACATGGTACATGTCTAAACATAGGCCTATACTTCACTAAAACAACTTAATGGTTCATTTATAGGGTTATGGTTTATTATTTGGCCACAGAACAGTATACATTATGAATCATATTTGGCCTCAGAACAGTATACATTATGAATAATAACATCAATAAGTCATGTCAAATAACCCCATGAAAGGTTTATTATTTTTTGAGTAATTACCTGCTTAATATTTGTGATGTTACTAGTTTCAATGTGTTGGATGGTTTTATAGAGATCTATGTCAATTAACGTTTAGGAATATCCAGGACTTTTATTAATAGAATTGACAGAAGCCTATGTGTGTGTATGTGATTTTAATTTATTTAAATCCATGTCGCCGTGCTGCAAGGCAACAGTGTTTTATCGCTGTCACTTTTTTGACAGTTTGACAGTTCAGTGCAAGACAAGCAATACGCTAAACAACATTATACAATGGCATGAACATTTCTTGATTCTGATTGGCTGAAACAGTCAAGTTACCCGTTGTTATTTTGTATAACACACTCCACGTGACCCCAGATCCCTCCCACAACCGAATAACTTTTTTTTTTCTGTCTGAATCAATCTGCCATAGATAGAAAAATGGAAGTATGAATAGCTTTTGAACGAATCCTCCAAAAAAGATAGTCACATGCTGTAGTCTGTTACATACACATGGATTATGTAATTAATTTGACATGACCCATTGTGAAACAAAAGAAAAATCGCAGACATAAAAAAAAAAACAAAAAAAAAATGGCCGTCGATAATTTTTTTTTTGTTGTCACATTTGATTGATTGATTGATTGATTGATTGATTGAAAATGTTATTACCAGATTGCATAATGGGTACAATACAGTATGGCTCAATACACACAATTGTTAAGGGGATGCAGACCAGAGAAAGACTTTCATCTTGTTTACATCAGGGTCCCCCATTTTCAATTCATAATGAATTGTAAGTAAGGGTGCAACTTGCACCGTGCAATCCATTCTTTGTGGATCTAGCCCTGTGTAAAAAGATAAATGAAACAGTCATTTTACCAGCAGTGAGTTGTAAGCCACTTCAATATACGGGGATCCGTTACAAGTCATATAACACTTCCATCATGTTCACTTACATCAGCTTTCTGCTGCTCTGTTTCAATCATGCTCACTTACATCAGCTTTCTGCTGCTCTGTTTGAGTCATGTTCACTTACATCAACTTTCTGCTGCTCTGTTTGAATCTAGTTCACTTACATCAGCTTTCTGCTGCTCTGTTTAAATCATGTTCACTTACCATCAGCTTTCTGCTGCTCTGCTTGAATCATGTTCACTTACATCTGCTTTCTGCTGCTCTGTTTGAATCATGTTCACTTACCATCAGCAATTTGCTGCAATTTGCATACCGCCCCAACAGGTCCACGGAGGACGCCATAGCCCATGTGCTGCACACAGCAGCATCACACCTGGACAAGAGGCAGGGGAACTATGTGAGAATGCTATTCATCGACTACAGCTCAGCATTCAATACCATAGTCCCCTCCAAACTCATAGAACAAGCTCAGAGACCTGGGCTTGAACTATGACCTCTGCCAGTGGGTCTTGGACTTCCTGACGGGCAGACCCCAGGTGGTGAGAGCAGGCAACTGCACCTCCTCATCCATCACCCTCAACTTAGGGGCCCCCCAGGGCTGTGTTCTGAGTCCCCTCCTCTACTCCCTGTACACACATGACTGTGTGGCTCAGCGGAATAACAACACAATCATCAAATTTGCTGACGACACAGTAGTGGTGGGCCTGATCTCTGAAAACGACGAGAGGGCCTACCTGGAAGAGGTCAAGGTCCTGGCGGGATGGTGCCAGGAGAACAGCCTCTCCCTGAACGTCAGCAAAACAAAGGAGATGATTGTGGACTTTAGGAGGTCGGGGGTCAGGGACTACAGCCCCCTCAGCATCGACGGGGCACCGGTTGAGAGAGTGAACAGTTTTAAGTACCTCGGAGCCCACATATCCGAGGACTTGACATGGACCACACACATTGACAGTGTTGTGAAGAAGGCACGACAACGCCTCTACTTCCTCAGGCGCCTAAGGAAGTTCCAAGTCAGTCAGAAGCTCCTTAAGAACTTCTACTCATGTACAATAGAGAGCATCCTGACTGGCAATATCACCTCCTGGTTTGGGAATAGCACTGCACAAGACCGTAGCAGACTACAGAGAGTGACACGTTCAGCTGAACGCACAATTGGAGGGGGGCTTCCCACCCTCCAGAACATTTACAACAAGCGGTGCAGGGGTAAGGCTAAGAGAATCATCAAGGACTCCAGCCACCCAAACAACTACCTCTTTGAACTGCTGCGGTCAGGCAAGCGATACCGGAGTCTCATGGCGAGCACAGAAAGACTCAGAAGAAGCTTCTATCCCCAGGCCATCAGGCTGCTCAACGAACAATAAACACTATGCAACAACCATCAAATGCACACAGCACACACATCCACACGTGCACACTCACTTTAAACAAACAACACACTGCAGCACCCACTCTCCACACTTTAGAACACCCAAACACACTATATTTATTGGTAAAGGATTTGCACTACAACCTGTACACCTTACTGTAAATTGTACCTAAATTGTACCTCATCCCATTTCTGCTTTGCACTATATAGTATTGTATATTAGTACATTGCATAGTATATTGTATATTGTATGGTAACTCAGTTACTTCTTCTGCATCGAACATTGTACATATGTCTATACTGAACACTGTGACTTCTATTTTTACTTCTATTTTTACATGCTATACTATTTTATTTTACTATTTTACTTATCTTGTCTAGCACAGTCTCTGGAGCGTAACAGTAAGAAGCATTTTGTATAAAAGTATTCTGTACTTCTGTATGACAACTATTAAAGAAACTTGAAACGTTCTGCTGCTCTGTTTGAATCATGTTAATTTACCATCAGCTTTCTGCTGCTCTGTTTGAATCATGTTCACTTACCATCAGCTTTCTGCTTCTCTGTTTGAATCATGTTCACTTACAATCAGCTTTCTGCTGCTCTGTTTCAATCATGTTCACTTACCATCAGCTTTCTGCTGCTCTGTTTCAATCATGTTCACTTACATCAGCTTTCTGCTGCTCTGTTTGAATCATGTTCACTTACATCAGCTTTCTGCTGCTCTGTTTGAATCATGTTCACTTACCATCAGATTTCTGCTTCTCTGTTTGAATCATGTTCACTTACAATCAGCTTTCTGCTGCTCTGTTTCAATCATGTTCACTTACCATCAGCTTTCCGCTGCTCTGTTTCAATCATGTTCACTTACATCAGCTTTCTGCTGCTCTGTTTGAATCATGTTCACTTACATCAGCTTTCTGCTGCTCTGTTTGAATCATGTTCACTTACCATCAGCTTTCTGCTGCTCTGTTTCAATCATGTTCCCTTACATCAGCTTTCTGCTGCTCTGTTTGAATCATTGACACACAGAGCAAATAACCAATGCAATGTAGAAAGTTGTTGATTCCACTTGTTTTGAGCAAGGATATAAACTTCCTTTGATGCTATGTTTTGACCCATTTAGGGGTGAATGTTTTCTATTTGGGGAAAATCAAGGGCAGAATTAGGCAATCTGGCTTTAAAAAAATCCAGACATGAACGCAGCTTTTGAGCTTTTAGATATATTATGACATTTCTTCATTTATGAGCAATTAATACCATTATAAGCTAAACAGAAACAATAATTATACACCAGACCAATAAGAATCAGGGCCAGAACCTATTGGGATACTGTTTGTGTATTGTGCGCATGTGTCTGTGTGTGTGTGTGTGTGTGTGTGTGTGTGTGTGTGTGTGTGTGTCTATGTGTGTGTCTGTGTGTGCGTCTGTGTGTGTGTGCGCAGGGCCGCCTGGGAGAAATGCGAGCCCCCCCACCCCCCACCCCCCCCCCCCCCCCCCCCCCCCCCACCCCCCCAAAAGGTAAAAAAAAAAAAATATATATATATATATATATATATATATATATTTTTTTTTCATACAGTCAACATATTCTTAAATAATAGCGCTGCCCGAGGCTGGGCATGATACAGTCAACATATAGCAAGAGAGAGAGCGAGAGAGAGCTCCCGTTCTACAGTCAATATACAGTGTACAGAGAGAGAGACACATTGGAAAGGAATTGAAATGCTATTTGGCCCTAAACAGAGAGTACACAGTGGCAGAATACCTGAGCACTGTGACTGAAGATCCTTGACTAGGTACAGACTCAGCGAGCACAGCCTAGCCATCGAGAAAGGCCGCCATAGGCAGACTGTGTGTGTTAGAAAGAGAGAGAGAGAGAGCATGTGTGTTTGTCGTGTGTGTGTGTTAGAGAGAGAGCATGTATGAGAGAGATAAGCAAAGATGACCCCCTAAAGGATATTCAACTTTTAATGAAAGAACAAAACAGAAGGAAAAGACAACTTCACAAAGGCAACATGAATATACATAGATCCAAAAGGACAAAGATCAACACTTAAATCCAAAGAGAAGAGGGTCTATACCAGAGAAAACAAAGCAGCAAGGAGCCAATGGCCGACATCAGCTAAAGGCTAGCCAGGTAGGCTACTGACACCAGGCCACACACAGCTTTGGCCAACGGCCCAACGCTACCCAAGCTACACAAACGACCAAGACAATGAATTCACACACAGCACATGTCGTATCTCCAAATGTTGTGAAGTAACATTATGTTTTGCCTGGAAAAAAACATCGTTATTAACAAAACATTCGGGAGGGGAAGGAAGGAAGGAAGAGTGGGGTAATGTCATGACATTTTCATTAATCTTACCTGCACCAAGGAACGCAGGGCGAAAGGCCGCAACACAGGTCTCCACGTTGACGAAAGGCCTCTCGCTGGCGGGACAAAAATAAGCTATGGCCAGAGCCTTGTCATGGTGCAGGCCCGACTACATCTTCTGTCAAAGATGATGTCGTAGTCAGAGTGCCAGAACCCCCTGCTATTCTCACGGCTAATGTCAATGGTCGTAGCACAAGCTAACAGCTAACTAGTCTCTAGGCTAACTGATAGCATCAAACGAACGTTCCCAGCCGAGCGCAGCCGGCAGCTAACGTCGTAGCTAAACAGCTAACTGGCTAACAGTTAGCTCAACCAGGCTATCGCTAACCATTAGCTAACGCAGAAGCAAGCTATGCGGCTACATACAGGTGCTGACACCAGGCCACACACCGTTAGCTACTAGTAGTACTACAACAGCTAGTCGGCCAGTTTGGCTCCAGAGAGAGAGAGAGAGAGAGAGAGAGAGAGAGAGATATCCACGGCGGGAATAGAATAGAGTTAATAGAATAGGTTAAAAACTCACCAAACGTCCAAGAGGATGGAGACAACCGCGTGGAGTTGACGAAGTTCATCTGCCAAACGACCATCCTCTTCATCTTGGCTGCATGCGCTGTCTCTAGGTTAGCTAACGCTAGTTAGCCTTTAGCTAAGCTAGCTACTAGCCAACATCATCATGGCTATATCCCGACTGCACCATGACAAGGCTCCGGCCATTTGTCCCGCCAGCGAGAGGCCTTTCGTCAACGTTCCTTGGTGACCGACCGACTGATAATGACCGACCTCTTCGTCTTGGCTGGCATAACTAAGCATAATAGTCAAAAGCTGACGCGCGCAATAGTCAAACGCAGCTGACGCACGCCGGCGTACTACACATGATGTAAGTAACCACTCCCTTCGTTGAAACCAATAGTATGTCTGCTGCAGAGCCCCAGAGCTCCAATAGTGAGTATGTCTGCAGACCCAGGAACAAGTCAGACACATTCTACAAATGTGTCTAATGTGAAATATATAAGCATATAAGCAAAACTAGATTTTAGGTCTGTGATGAAAAAGGGCCTCGCGGGAAGGGGGGCCTCGCAAAAAAAAAATATATATATATAATAATAATAATTTTTTTTTTTTTTTTTGTGCGAGGCCCCCCTTCCCGCGAGGCCCTGTGCGACCGCACTGCTCGCACACCCCCTGAGGCGGCCCTGTGTGTGCGTCTATATGCGTCTGTGTCTATGTGTGTGCGTGTGTGTCTGTGTGTGCGTGCGTCTATGTGTGTGTCTGTGTGTGTGTGTGTGTGTGTGTGTGTGTGTGTGTGTGTGTGTGTGTGTGTGTGTGTGTGTGTGTGTGTGTGTGTGTGTGTGTGTGTGTGTGTGTGTGTGTGTGTGCAGGTCATGTAATACACGATTTTGTTGGATTTAGTCAACCTAAATCACCTACTCCATGATTAATTGGTATATACTTCTAGCCAAGAAAGAGACAGATATGAAAGTAAAAAAAATGTGATCAGCTCACTGTCCCAGTGAGTAGCCTTTTAGAACTTTAACACATTCGCGGCCAACCACGGACATGTCCATGTTTCGGATCCAACGGTTGAGGGCCAACCACGGATATGTCCGTGGCTAGGTTGTTTTGGCTTTTATTCCATTGTAATATCCTACTCAATGTCACAGAGCGGCACTGCAGATTTTCCCTACTCTTGGAATTCGGAAAAGTGCATTACCGGCCAGATCCTCATAGGGGCGCTGTCTCGATAATGCAGTGTTCCCTGTTAGAGACAGTTTTTTTTATAATTTTTTTTATGAATGGCTTTTTCTGTTAGCCTACAGCTATGCGTGTAGCCGATCGCCTGAAATAGTTTTTGGGACGCTGAATTCAGTATGCATTAAAGGATTATAGCATCAGCCAATGGACATATGGATCTACCAGATGGCGATTGATAACTGGGGAAATCCTTTTTGCAGTCCAACCGGCCACAGGTAAGAGCTATTTGATGTCAATTACAGCCCAATCGGGCCTTGCTTTGATAGCCATCCACCCGGTCAGCGAATTAGGCTACTGAGGCTAATGCCGTTATTGGTAATCAATAATCAGAAACGACGTCCCCGCCCCCCCCCCCCCCTTTCATGCATTCATGGTGGACCATGATACTGATCAAATTATTTGTTTAAGGCATATTGAAGGGACGGTTTATAGTGTCAATTGACAATGAGAATGGACAGATAGCAATAATATAAAGTATAGATATAGCTCTACAAACAGCCTCACACACAATGAAACCTTATTATGATATGCTGGCCGTATAGAGTGGGGCCGTCTAATCCCCGTGGCCGTCAATATCTGTCAGGATGGGGGGGGGGGGGGGGGGGGGTTGTAGGACACACATGCAGACACACACAACCACTGGAATCGCTGAGCGATGAGAGAGGGTGGGGGAAAACACAAGAGTTCAATTAATACAAATAAAAACTGTAGGAAACACAAAACACCAGTATAAAATAACTGGGTAAAAATCCCAAAGCAACCACCACAGCCTAGCAGATAAAAAAAACAAAAGAAACAACAGCACTAGAGACGGGACGGAGAAAACCCTAGAAGCATGAGCTTGGAACACTCCTCTACTATTGAGGCAAAACATGAAATGGACAAGGAGCCGAACACAGTCAACCAAGCTACTTCAAGGCACATATTTTATCCTTAGGCTTATTTTATTCTTTATTCTTAGGCTTATTTTTATTCTATTCGTGACTTGTTTTGTCTACCTAAATGTTTACTGTTTACTGTGAGCGAGTTGTAGTGCCAAATTTCCCTCGGGATGAATAAAGTATTTCTATTCTATTCTTATTCTATTCTATTCTATTCTATTCTATTCTATTGAGGGCTGAAAATGTCATTCCTATTGGGTGTTGAGGGTGGGGGGTGTTATGGGACCTGGACAGCAGATAGGGGGGCGTTATGGGACCTGGACAGCAGATAGGGGGGCATTATGGAACTGGAAAGCAGATAGGGGCGGGGGCATTATGGACCTGGAAAGCAGATAGGGGGGGGGGGGGGCATTATGGACCTGGACAGCAGATATGGGGGGGGGGGAGGGGGGTGTTATGGGACCTGGACAGCAGATAGGGGGGCGTTGGACCAAAAAAAGGTTGAGAATAGCTGATCTACGAAGGAGACACCATGTTCTGGCTGTGCCGTTGCATCAAAACACCAGTTAACCTTTATTACCTACATTTCATCTGTTTGCTAGTGTGACATTATTGTGTGACATTGTTAAATGTCAATGGATTTGCTGGAAGTCACTTCATTAATTTATAAAGCGAGCACTGTAAGTACGAGCAAAGCCTGGCAATACCTAATCCATAATCACATGATATTCCGATAGACCCGTAACGCTTCAGACAGAGTTAAAATGGTTAAAGACACTATAGAAAAAGGTTAAGCTGTAGTGACATGGGCAGACAGGAGGGAGGGGGAGCGGGGGAAGGAGAGAGGTGGAGGGGGATGAGAGGGAAGCGGGAGAGGGATGAGGGGAATGGAAGATGAGGAAATGTAAAGGACAGAGTGAAAAGGGGAGCGGCGAGATAAGGTTATGGAGGGAGTATGTGAATTAGAGCGGGGAGGGAAGGAGAGAGGGAGGAGAGGGAAGAAGAGAGGGAGGAGAGGGAAGGAGAGAGGGAAGAGAGAGAAGGAGAGGGAGGGAGAAAGGGAGGAGAGTGAAGGAGAGAGGGAGGAGAGGGAAAGAAAGAGGGAGGAGAGGGAGGAGAGGGAAGGGAGGGGAAACATGACAGTGAATTATGAGGCAGAGAGTCATCGGAGGCGGATATGAAAAGGGATTTTCCACCCTCACTCACACCGGGTTCAGGCCAACAGTCGGAGTGAAAAGCGGCATAGACCACCAGAGGACAAACAAGCAGGGTAGACCACCAGAGGACCAACATGCAGCATAGACCACCAGAGGACAAACAAGCAAGTCAAGTCAAGTCAAGTCATTTATTTATATAGCACATTTAAAAGCTCAAAGAGCCGACCAAAGTGCTGTACAGTAACTACAGAATTAAAGACTATAGACATAGTCACACAGTGTAACAGAAGACAATACAACATAACAAGAGATGGGATGAACAGTCAATAGAGTAGGACCACAAGACACTAGGAGTATATAACAGACGATACAGTATGACATAGGACAGTAGACATGTTATGACACAAAGACTATTAGCCGACACTATGGTAAGACATAGGAGACTAGCCGATATGTTATGGGAGTAGTGTAGTATAATTTGCCTCTTAAATTATAATAATTATATTAACTCCCATTTTGGAACTCAAGAGAAAGGTTTTAGATTAAAATCCTCAGGTGACTTAACTAGGAAATCATTACAGGGACCAGTTGTCTGTGTAAATAAAGTATCATGCAAGCAAGGATGTCTCAACAGAGACCTACTTTACATACAGAACACCTAGGGCAGCTTCAAAGGGCCCTGTAACAAAGGAACCGGTTTGATCATGTCAATGTGAAGTTTCATGTCAGTATGTGAAGATAATGCATCCTGTGGCCCCAAGACACAGATAGCATAGCTGTTTTGAGACAGACAAAATAACATATAGTTGGAGGTTCTGATTAAATAAAGTATTTTAAGAAATAACTTCTGTAACTAAGAAATTCAAGAATCAGGATATGCTGTGATTGAAACTGGAAAGGGAGACAGCTGACAAGAGCATTTGCATACAAGCAGGCCAACAGAGGTTTCTCACAGAGGTGTGAGAAGCTAACTTCTTCTGTGGCACAGAGACACAGATAGTGAAAGAGGAAGCAGTGTTTTAACATTTAATAATCAGGACACATTATAAATGTATTTTCCTATATGAAATATAGCTTTGATTAAACTACTACTACTGAAATGATGTGTTCAATGAGGGGAACAGAATGATATTAAATTTGAAGTGGTTTATAGCCAAATGTACAGGATTAAGGGAAGACCACTTGCAAATAGCTTATATGAGTATTAAATAAATGTAATTATTTAGAAAGGCATGGTTTAAGACTTTAAAGAATCATAGGTGAATAAATTGAATAGGTAAAATGCTGAAATGTAATCTTGATACACTGAACTGGAAATAACTCATGTGAATGTAAGCTTTGTGGGTTTACTCTGGCACAAACAAGTAATGTTGACATGTGGGTCCTTGAGAGAAGTACATTAATATGTATGTATCATGTTTAGTAAAATTAATAGTGACAATGATTTTAGCCTTAAAATGATTTGGAAAGAAATGCTGTTTTCAGCCGAGCCGTTAGTGGTAAGCCACGCCTACAATTTCAAACTCAAACTAGCTGTTTGGAGATTGGAGGAGAACCGGTTGTGATGTCACTTTCTGTGAGGTCATCACCGGGACCAAGGCCTGCTATAAATACAGGGCCACAAGACACTGGGAAGACAGATGAATGAGAAAGCTGGAAGAAGACTTGGACACCTCATCGATCAAGGGCGATTCATAAATGCTGTTAATGTTAACAGAGATCACGGAAGACAGTGTTGATAATACCAGTGGACATTTTTGTTCGAATATTCTGGATGCCGGTTCAGAGGTTGACCTTCTGTATACATCAAGTGTTTTTGAGATACATCAAGTGTTTTTGAGAGCAACTATTGATTGATTTTGTGGTCAATAAATATCCAATCAGAAGACCTTGAGCGAATGTTTGGACTCAGTTTTTAACAGAATACTACATCTGGTTTGAAACAACAACAACAACAACAACAACAACGAGAGTACTGTATGCTGTAGACAGAGTATCATCAGACAAGATACGATAGTAGGACTATGCAACAGACAGTATGGTGAGACATAAGACACAGGGAATGACAATAGAGTAACTGGACACTTCACAGAACACAGAACAGCAACACAAGGGGGACTGAGTAAGCACTATAGGCTGATAATGATAGAGAGAATGGTAAGGGAGCGGGGATTAATCCTAGCCAAATGCTATGGAGTAGAGGTGGGTTTTGAGGCAGGCTTTAAAAGCATCCACAGAGGGAGCAGATCTTATGTCTGGGGGAAGACCATTCCATAGCTTGGGGGTCACTGCTGCAAACAAGCGGCCACCTCGAGTTTTAGACTTAGTGTGAGGGACAGTCAGGAGGGCCATGTTGGATGATCTAAGGGACCTAAGGGCTGAGTAGGGGGTTAGGACATTTTGGTAAACAGGGAGGGAAAAAAAGCTCTGCCGTTTTCAGTTTTCTCCAGTAGACTCCAATGCATTCTGCGTTTTTTTCTCTTCCTGTTTTTGCTCGTGACTTTTCACCTAGATCCTTGATTCACTCATCCCCATGTGGGGTATCATTGGAAAGCCACACTCATTGGTTACAACCCTGTCCAATAATTCCTGAAGATCTTCCAAAGATCCTCAGGAGTTGCGGGTGGTATTTAAAAAAAAGGAAAGTCTGCCGTGTACTTTGGCGCATGCCCAGTGGCGGCTGGTGAAAATTATTCGAGGTGGGGCGGAACTATGTGTATAAGGGTTCCGCACGGACAATATTGCTGGTTGCTGTCGGAAAATCAGTTCCGGTTAGCTAGCATTAGCAAGCAGACAGTTTTAAGATGATAATATGACGTTGTATTGATGTCAAATCTTAACACATTGAGATTTGGTTCCAAATGTAAAGTGCACTACAAATTAAATGTATTGTTATTATTGAAGTTGACCAATGATGTTCACTCAGCAATGGACAATAACATGGTTACTGGTGCAATATTTATAGATCTCACAAAGGCTTTTGATTTGGTTGATCATTATCTTCTTCTTGACAAACTGTGTGCTATTGGTGTCTCTAATAATTCTTTACTTTGGTTCAATTCCTATCTCCACCAGAGACGTCAGTGTGTATCATATCAGGGTAAACAGTCTGATTTTTTTTATTATGGATAAAGGTGTTCCTCAAGGTTCATCTTTAGGACCATTATTATTTTCTATATTTGTTAATGATCTCACCCTGATACCATCAGTGTCATAATCACAGCACGGGCCTACTTCACTCCCCCTCCTTTTCCCCTCACGTCCTCCACACGCTCCTCTTCATCCCCCTCTCTATCCACTGCGCACTCCTCATCATCCTCTCTTTCTTCAGTCACCCCTTCCTTCACCCTCATTCACCCAGCTGTATTCCATCCCCCTAATTCACACACGGGCAAGCTCCCCACTCTCCCCAGCTGCACCCTATCCTCCCCTGATGAGGGGACTATATCTACACCTCAACGCTGACCAGAATCTGTCGTGGTATTAATTACCACTGTCCAGGTACGACGTCTCTGCCGAAAGCTCTACTGCTAGACACCCTCCGTGTATTGGCTTATTCTAACCCGTTTCTCTCCTGTGCCCCAAAGGACCGCCGTCCCTGTCTGGACGTCACCTGTTCCCGAA
Organism: Notolepis coatsorum; assembly: GCF_963971535.1. NCBI lineage: Eukaryota > Metazoa > Chordata > Actinopteri > Aulopiformes > Paralepididae > Notolepis > Notolepis coatsorum. Next base: position 162,717 of record NW_028172860.1, on the reverse strand, counting down.
GAGGAACACCTGTTCTCCCGCTGCCACCCAGCAACTCCAGCATCCCTGTCTGGACGTCACCTGTTCCCGAAGAGGAACACCTATTCACCCGCTGCCAACCAGCAGCTCCCCCGACAAGGACCAGGACCGCTTGCTCGCTCACTGCCGCCGTGGCAGCCACAGGACAGAACATTAACCCCGTTCTATTTCCCCCCAATTCCGCTCCTTTCTCTTCTCGTGTATTCAGCAATTGGGCTGTGCTCCAGACTCCAGTTCTCACAGTATACCACGACCAAGATGTCAGCACCAGCTGTACTCGAGACCGAGGAGGAGGATACACCTCCATCACGTAAGAGGAAGTTTCAAGGGGAGCCCGTGAGTATTACCGACGACCAGAATGCTCGGGTAGACCAACTCGCTCACTCGTTGGATGACATCATTGCTCAGCTTACCGCTCTCGCACATGGCTCTGCGGAGCGAGAAACACAATATCGCCGTATCGAGGCACACCTGGCACAGCAGGCCCTACCAGCCGCTTCCCCCGCTGCACCAAGCCCCCCGCATAGAGAACCCCCTGTCCCCGCACCAGAGCGTTACGATGGAAGCGTCTCCAAATGCCGTGCGTTTTTATTCCAGTGCTCGTTAGTGTTCGAACAACAACCCCACACGTTTCACAGCGATAGGTCTAAAGTAGCTTACCTGTCGGCGCTGCTCACAGGCGCGGCGTTGAGATGGGCCACCGCTCTCCACTTTAATAATTCCTTCCTCTGTACCTCGTACTCCGAGTACGTCGACGACATGCGTAAAGTGTTTGACCACCCTCCAGATGGCTCAGAGGGGGCCTCCGGCTTGTTTTCGATCCGCCAGGGAAGCCGCAGCGTAAGCGAATACGCTATCGATTTCCACATCCTCGCCGCCGGCTCCGACTGGGGGGACACACCGCTGCGAGGCGCATTCCGCCAGGGCTTGAACGACGCTATTAAAGACGAGCTTGCGTCCAAAGAAAGACCCACCTCCCTGAGCGAGCTAATCCATTTGGCCAGGGAACTGGACCTGCGTCTTCGGGAACGTCGTCGAGAGAAGGCTAGCACCGCTCGTTCGCCTATACCCGATCCGCCTCGTCGCGCCGCCCGCGCTGAAGAAAATAGTTCCTCCGAGCCCATGGAGCTCGACCACTCACGTCTTCCCCCCAGCGAGCGCCGACACAGGCTCGCCACAGGAGCATGCCTGTACTGCGGCCAAACAGGACACTCTATTGTCTCATGCCCGCTTCGCCCCAAACGACGGGGCTCGACAGTAGCGCTGGGCGTCTGTTCGAGTCTAGATGTCGCTCCCAGCTCTGGCCCAAACATGTTATTCCGCGCCACGCTGTGTCTGAATAACCAAACACTCCCGTTATCTGCCCTGGTTGACTCAGGGGCCGACGAGAACCTCATCGACGCCGGAGTAGTCTCCCGTTACAACATCGCTACTGGCGCCTTGCCGATACCCCGCGCCGCCCGGGGGTTAAATGGGAAACTACTCACGCGGATTACTCGCCACACCGTACCCCTTCGCCTTCTGCTATCCGGGAATCACAGCGAGAGTATTCGGTTTCACGTTACCAACTCTCCCCATAATCCCATTGTCCATCGGCTTCCTTGGCAACATCATAGAGGGCGGCAAGATCCGGGCGGACCCCGAGAAGATCAGAGCGGTGTCCGACTGGCCCCGTCCCACCAACGTTAAACAGCTCCAACGCTTCCTGGGATTCGCCAACTTTTATCGGCGCTTCATCCGGGACTACAGCCTGGTCGCGGCGCCTCTCACCCAATTCACCTCGCCTTCGGTGCCCTTCGTCTGGTCCGACGCAGTGGACTCCGCCTTCGCCGAGCTGCGCCGGCGCTTCACCACCGCTCCCATCCTCGTCCAGCCGGACACGTCCCGCCAGTTCGTGGTGGAGGTGGATGCCTCCTGCACCGGAGTAGGGGCGGTTCTTTCCCAGCGCTCTGCCACCGACCAGAAGCTGCACCCCTGCGCCTTTTTCTCACGCCGCCTAACCCCAGCCGAGGTCAACTACGACATCGGGAACCTGGAGCTCCTGGCGGTCAAGCTAGCCCTGGAGGAATGGAGGCACTGGCTGGAGGGATCGGAGGTTCCCTTCCTGGTTTGGACGGACCACAAGAACCTCGCCTACATCTCAACGGCCAAGCGCCTGAACTCCCGCCAGGCTCGCTGGGCGCTGTTCTTTGCTAGGTTTAACTTCACCCTGACCTACCGGCCTGGTTCCAAGAACACCAAGCCAGACGCCCTCTCCCGGCAGTTCGTCCCTGAGGAGGGGTCCACACACCCCGACACCATCCTCTCTACCTCCTGTCTGGTGGCCACCGCCACCTGGGAGATCCAGTCCGTCGTCAGGGAGGCACAGCGTGCCCAGCCGGACCCAGGTAACGGTCCACCTAACCGGCTTTTTGTCCCTGACCTTGTCCGCTCCCAGGTGCTCGAGTGGGTTCATGCTTCCCGGTTCGCGTGCCACCCGGGGATCGACCGGACACTATCTCTCCTGAAGAGGCACTTCTGGTGGGTCACCATGAGAGAGGACACCCGCGCTTTCGTCCTGGCGTGCACCGTGTGTGCTCGTGCGAAGGCCTCCCACCGACCGCCCACCGGACTCCTTCGTCCACTCCCAGTCCCCGGTCGGCCCTGGTCGCACGTCGCCCTGGACTTCGTCACCGGCCTACCCCTCTCACACGGTAACACTGCCATCCTCACCATTGTTGACCGTTTCTCAAAGGCTGTGCACTTCGTTGCTCTCCCCAAACTCCCCTCTGCTGCAGAGACTGCTGACCTGATGGTACTCCACGTCTTCCGGCTCCATGGGATCCCAGCTGACATCGTCTCCGACAGAGGCCCTCAGTTCATATCCCAGGTCTGGAGGGCTTTCTGTCGGGCTCTGGGGGCCACGGTCAGCCTCTCCTCCGGGTTCCACCCTCAGACCAACGGCCAGTCGGAGCGGGCCAACCAGGACCTGGGATCCGCACTCCGCTGCGTGACAGCCCGGGACCCCTCCGGCTGGAGCGCATTCCTGCCGTGGGTGGAATACGCCCACAATTCCCTCTCTTCGGCGGCCACGGGTCAGTCCCCCTTTGAGTCATCTTTGGGCTACCAACCCCCGCTGTTCCCTGCCCAGGAAGAGGAGATCGCCGTGCCGTCGGTGCAGGACCATCTCCGTCGCTGCAGGACGATCTGGGAGGAGACGAGGGCTGAGCTGCTCCGGACTGCGGACCAGAACCGGCGCTTCGCCGACCGCCACCGGACCCCGGCTCCCGCCTATGTACCAGGTCAGATGGTATGGCTCTCGTCTCGGGACCTGCCTCTCAAATCCGTCTCACAAAAGCTAACCCCCCGTTTCGTGGGGCCCTACAAGATCCTGTCCCTCATTAATCCCTCTGTTGTCAAGCTCCAGCTCCCCCCCCATATGCGCATTCACCCTTCCTTCCATGTCTCCCAGCTCAAACCGGTGGTCTCCAGTCCCCTGTCTCCCCCTGCTCCAGAGCCCCCTCCTCCGCTGGTGATAGACGACCACCCGGCCTACGTGATCCGGGAGTTGCTGGCCGTGCGGCGATGCGGCCGCGGCTTCCAGTACCTGGTCGACTGGGAGGGCTACGGCCCGGAGGAGCGGAGCTGGATCTCCCGGCCAATTATCCTGGACCCAACTCTCGTCCAGGACTTTCATCGGGCTCACCCTGACAAGCCTGGGCCACCGGGAGGCGCCCGTCGAGGGGGGGGTCCTGTCATAATCACAGCACGGGCCTACTTCACTCCCCCTCCTTTTCCCCTCACGTCCTCCACACGCTCCTCTTCATCCCCCTCTCTATCCACTGCACACTCCTCATCATCCTCTCTTTCTTCAGTCACCCCTTCCTTCACCCTCATTCACCCAGCTGTATTCCATCCCCCTAATTCACACACGGGCAAGCTCCCCACTCTCCCCAGCTGCACCCTATCCTCCCCTGATGAGGGGACTATATCTACACCTCGACGCTGACCAGAAGCTGTCGTGGTATTAATTACCACTGTCCAGGTACGACGTCTCTGCCGAAAGCTCTACTGCTAGACACCCTCCGTGTATTGGCTTACTCTAACCCGTTTCTCTCCTGTGCCCCAAAGGACCGCCGTCCCTGTCTGGACGTCACCTGTTCCCGAAGAGGAACACCTGTTCTCCCGCTGCCACCCAGCAGCTCCAGCGTCCCTGTCTGGACGTCACCTGTTCCCGAAGAGGAACACCTATTCACCCGCTGCCACCCAGCAGCTCCCCCGACAAGCACCAGGACCGCTTGCTCGCTCACTGGACAGCCACAGGACAGAACATTAACCCCGTTCTATTTCCCCCCAATTCCTGTGTTGCTCCATTTCCATTAAACACCCTTGAAACCGCTCCTTTCTCTTCTCGTGTATTCAGCAATTGGGCTGTGCTCCAGACTCCAGTTCTCACAATCAGACTGTCTTACTCAATTGTATGCTGACGATACAGTGTTTTATTCCTCTAAGTCTGATATTCAACAAATTCAGTACTCTTTACAGACTCATTTTGATGCTGTCCAGAAATGGTTATCTATTAACAAACTTTTATTAAATAAGAAGAAGTCCTATAGTAAATAATAATAATTAATTTAATTTATATAGCGCTTCTCAATAACCCGAAGTCGCTGAAAGTAGTCGGGAGCAGGAGTACAAACAAAGAAACGAAAGCAAAAACAACAAAGAAACAAAAACAAAAGGAACATGAGACCCTGGGGGGAACGGGGAGACAGCCTGATAGCACAAAAAAGACTGGAGACAGACATCAATCAGGTTGGAGGGTGGAGGGGAGGGGGGGGTTTAGGGGTGGGGGGGGGTTGAAGGCAAGGGAGAACAGGTGGGTTTTGAGGCGAGCTTTGAAGGTGGAGAGTGTTTTGGGGAGTCTCTGATGGACTGGGGGAGGGAGTTCCAGAGTCGGGGTGCAGTACGAGAGAAGGCCCGATCTCCGAAGTTTTTAAGACTGTAGTATGCTGTTTGGTACTAGATCAAATCTGGTGCAAATATCAAATCAGTTGTCGATTAAGTTTTTAGATGATGCTCCTCTTGAAAATGTCGATGAATATAAGTATCTGGGTCTTTGGCTTGATTCTCAACTCACCTTCAAGTCACACATTGATGCTGTGATGAAGAAAACAAATTGTAGCCTGAGAATATTGTATCGTTCTATTAACTGTTTTTCTCTTCAGGTTAGGAAAAGAATCATTATACAGCTGGTACTTCCAATAATGGATTACGCAGACATAGTTTATCAAAACACCACACTAACAAATCTCCGTCCTTTAAATGTTACTTATAATAGTGTTTGCAGATTTATATTGAGGTGTCCTTATAGAACCCATCACTGTCTTATGTTTGAGTTGTTAAACTGGCTTTCTCCCCAATTCAGAAGACATGTTCATTGGTTGCTTTTTGTTTACAAATGTATTTACTTTAATTATCCCTCCTATCTAAAGCAGTTCTTAACACCATATAGTTCAACTTATAATTTAAGACACACGGATCTTCCTTTCTTTAGTATACCTCGAACCATCAAAGCTATCGGTCGACTTGCCTTTAAATATAAAGCACCAGCTGATTGGAACAAACTGCCTAGTTCACTCAGATCGCTTACTTCTTACCGGTTATTCAAGATATCTTTGTTCACTCATCTACAGACTACTTGCACCTGTTATTGATTTACTTTGTTAGGGCTTACATGTCGTTTTCAGATCAAATTATAATTTTGTATGTGTTTTATAAGGGAACATATATATATTGGTGATCCTCTTGGGAGGAATCAGTGTGGATTGTGGGGGTGAGCTTGGGAGAGCGTCTGTCAGTGTATAAGTGCATTTGTTGTCCTGTTTTTTGTTTTTGTTTTGTTATGTATTGTATTTGTATGTTTTGTATCCTATGTTAAGGACCCCCTCGAAAACGAGATAGCATATCTCAAGGGGTTTATCCTCCTAATAAAATTAAAAATTATTATTATGTTGAATAAACAAACTATTTTACCCAAGGATATATCCATGAAATTCGGATTTCGGATGGAGCAGATAGCTAACGTTGTTGTTAAATCAACCAGACAACATCCAATTTCATAATTGCCAAGTGTTACGGCAGCAGTGGCGGAGCCCAATAGCAGAACACAGTGAGAGAGAGAATGGCGCGTTTTAGGTTGGTTTTAATTCTTTAGGTACCAGGCAGACAGGACAACAGTGAATATACAGGAATGTACACTCTGGGCGAGCAGGAGCACTCGCTTGAGGTTCCCAGGAACGTCAGAGCGGGGGCGGCGATTCAGGAGACAGCGTAGGCCGGGAGCGGTGGTCCTGGGCACAGGGAGAACAAAAGTTAGGACAAGGCAGGCAAGGTTGGGGTACATCCTCGTACCTAGGTTGGTAGGATAACACTGGGACGATCAGGGGCAGGATCTGTAGGGTTGATATTAGGGTTGGTGATGAGCGGATGACTCTCAGCTGTGCTGCTTGTTGCCAGATGACAGCGTGGGAATGCTGGGCTCGGAAGCTGCCCATATAAGGGCATGGAAGCAGGAGGGGAGAGCAAGGCTCTCACCCTGATTGTGACACCAAGGGTGTTGACTAAGTAGCTAACTTTTCCTTCAGCTCATAAACTCATCTGAATGTTTTAGGGAACTCTTTTAGGCAACGTTATACCATGTTTTGTCCGGATTATATAGCATTAGCATTAGCTCGCTACTGTTGTGTGGTGGAGGTCTGGAGAGGAGAGAAGATTAGCTTCAGTCCACAAGCCTTAATCCGTGAAAAAAAGCCGGCTTGAACTATCCATAAACGTGTCCATATAAATCTATTTAGTTAGATCCAAGTCCAACACTGTCTGAATGTACAGTATCTTGTGATTATTATCAATTTCAGACGACGATATATCTATGACAACAACTAGTAGCCGAGCGGAGCATATGGGATTTTCCTGGTGGACGTGATGTCACATGAATGCCACTCTATTGCCAGGCAATAGAGTGAAAAATGACTCTACTTCGGGCGCTAGAGGAAAGCGCCCACAGGCATCATATTTGAAGACGCTGATTGGATTAAATTTAGTTGCTAAATTCATTCATGTTGCCCTGTGAATTTTTCAATTGGCTGAGTTGCGCACTGACGCTGGCACTGATTTCTAGCGCCCGAGAAGAAAACAGTTGCAATAGGTTACAAGTGGTACAAAATAAGGCAGCAAGACTCGTTCTTGGTTGTTCATATAGGACTAGTGTTGTTCAAATGCATGAACGTCTTAGTTGGCGGAGTGTTGAGAAAAGACTTTCTGCCAACTTATTAATTTGTTTTCATAAAGTGATTGTTGAAGTCAGAGATTCTGTGTAGGATTGTTAGTAACTGTCTAACTGCACATATGGCTGATTACACTAGTAACTGTTTAGTTGCATATATATCTGTTTCCACTAGAGGGCGCTCTAGGCGGAGCCACTCAGGTACACCACCTCGTGGTGAGTATAAAAGAAAATGTATACACCCACTTCCTTCTCTCCCCCATGTCTCTCAGTAAGAGAAGACCTACAGTGTAGGGTGGCCAGATGTCACGCATTGCGCGTGATTGTACATCATTTCTGTCCTTTTTCACGTGTCACGCAAATTGAGACCATGTCCCGCATGATTGGTTGTCATCCGCACTAATGTCCCCGCCCCCCCAGCCAATGTAAAGAGCCTCTATGCTTCGCGTAACGTTACTAGTATCTGGCCGCGAGTGACACTGCATCCTATGACAACAACAAGTCCCAACGCTGTCGAGCGCGGCGGGTCCGTTTCAGAGCCAGTTGTCCTTCTGCGCAACTTGGGATAAACAGATCAGTTCCATGCGCTGCTGTAATCTCCGCTGCTCGGCACGAGAGAAGACCGCTCGCTTGGTCGAAATTTGAAAAGGGGAAAACAATCCCAAATGGTTTAGATTGAAAACGAATAATAACAATAAAAAAGATGCAAGTAGCCGTTTGGTAACCTAACCACCCCCCGCACAAATCAGTGCAGGTGGAAGATAATCATATTCTATATTATTGTGCCATTACTGCGGGGGGGTGTTCTTAGTCCAGGTTCTGTGGTGGCAGAGTAGAGGAGGGGAGAGGCTAGAGCTGGGAGAGAGTTCAGCTTCCTGACAGCCTGGTGTATGAAGCTGTCTTTCAGTCTGCTGGCCCTGGCTCGGAGGCTCCTCATTCTCCTCCCGGAGGGCAGGAGAGTGAAAAAGCGTTGTGAGGGTGGTCATTATCATAGTCTGGGTGGTCATTGTGTGTGTGTGTGTGTGTGTGTGTGTGTGTGTGTGTGTGTGTGTGTGTGTGTGTGTGTGTGTGTGTGTGTGTGTGTGTGTGTGTGTGTGTGTGTGTGTGTGTGTGTGTGTGTGTGTGTGCGTATGCATGTGTGTGATAAGACTGGGGGTCCAGACCTAATCATAGGTGATTGTAAGTCTGGGTGGTCATTTTATTTATTATTTGTTTATTTATTTATTTTGAGTACTTAACACCCATTAGAGACAAAAGGAAAATAAAATAAATGAATAAGGGCAAAACATATTAGGCTTGTGGTCATTTGAATGAGGACAGTGGCGGATGAGCCTTGATTGAGGGGACAGGGACAGTCCACCAAAAAAAAGGAGGGGCGGGTGCTGCGCTGGGGGGGGGGGGGGGGGGGGGGCGCCCCACATTGTCCCTCACAAACATACCATTTGTCCCACATTTGGTTTATTGGGATCTGGTCACCCTACTACAGTAACTGCTGCTTAACATGTGATTAAATAAACCACGCCAGTTTGGGATCAAGATGGAAACCATGCCTCTTGGCCACATTATTGTCGCCCTATAGCCGAATTCTGTTAACAGGTTATGGGCCCAGATAACGCCGGGGCGAAATAATAAGGGTAGCAAGATTAGCTGAAGTACAGGCTAGGTTAGCGCCGGGAGCACCGCGCAGCTAGACGCTAGGCCAACGAGAGCTAAAGCTACGCCTACCATCAACGGTGAACATGAAAGCCAAGAAGACTCACAGGAGAGTCAAGAAGGCAGCAGCCGGGAGTCGCTGGAAGGCAGCGACCAAGAGCACCGAGGAGGCGGCGCCGGAGGAGACGGAGCACGCTGAGCACGGCGGAGGTGAGGGGGAGAACCCCACCTTGGAACGCGTGGTGGCCAGAGGGAGGAACAAAGGGCCACCATTCAATGGAAAAGCAGAGAACTATGAACTCTGGGAAGAGCGCATGCTATGCTACATGCACGGTACGGGGCTGAATGAGACAATCCTGACGGCCCCCACGGGAGAACTGACAGCGGAAGAGCAAGCCCTGGACGACCAGCGGAACGCAAGCGCGTACTGTGAGTTAGCGCCGATGCTCGACGACACCAGCCTGGGGCTGATATTCCGCGACACTAAAGACAGAGGCCGAGAAAGCCTGGTGGTACTGAGAGAGCAATTCATCGGGCGAGGAAGACCCCAAGTCATGGCCCTCTACATAGCACTGACGACCCTGAGGAAGGGACCAACCGAGACTGTGACCGAATACGTCAACAGAGCGGAGCGAATCACGGACATGCCGTTGGGACAGTTCAAGGCTAAGTTAAGGAACTTCGAGGCCTCAGAAGATACCCAACCAGCCGCCGCGGAGGCGGGAGAGAGGGCGCTAAAGGAGAGGACCAGGACCACAACGGAGCAGGCGTGTTGGCGATGCGGAGAGAAAGGCCATCGGAGAAGTAACTGCACGAGGACTGTCTGGTATGGACCCTGCAGATCCGCGCGACACGCAAGCAGAGCATGCATGAAGAAACGCGACCAGGGCGCGCGACACACGCATGGACAAGATGGCGGCGATGGTCGGCGTGAGACGGATCGAGGCGACGACTGGAGAGGAGCGGAACGAGAGGACTTCATCCCCAGGGCGCAGATGGCATACATCATCAGGCCAACGCAGCTGCAACGGGCCCAGAGGAGGGGACTGATCGTGGACACAGGTGCGTCGTCCCACGTCATCAACGACAGGAGTCTGTTCAAGAACTTTGACAGAACTTTCCGCCCGGAGAGACACAGCATGGAGCTGGCAGACGGAAAGCGCACACACGGGTTGGCGAGAGGGAGAGGGGACACACAGGTATACCTCATGGACAGCGGGGGGCGCCGGCGTACAGTGACGTTAAAGAACGCTCTATGTGCCATCGTTCCCACAAGGACTGTTCTCTGTGATAGCTGCTGCTGCGAACGGGGCCAGAGTGTTCTTGTAGAGCCCAAAGGTATGCAATTTGACATAGAAGTGTATCAGAGAATGTATTACCTGAAAACAGAGTGTAATGACAATGATATGTGTAAAGTAACCGTCAGCCACGATATTCAGACATGGCATGAGATTATGGGTCATTGTAATTACGAGGATTTACTGAAACTGCAAACAGTGACAGAGGGCATGCACATTGAAGGCGAAAAGCGTAGACCTGATAAAGAATGTGTCGTGTGCATAAAGGGGAAGTTTGCTCAATCGAGAAACAGGAATCCCACAGAAAAAGTTAAAGTACCACTTGCGTTGGTTAACACAGACCTTGCCGGTCCAGTACAGAACGAGTCCATAGGAGGCTTTAGATATGTACAGTCTTTTACAGACGTGTACACAGGGGCAGTGTTTGTTTACTTTCTTAAGGCAAAAAGTGACACACTCCAGTCCACGGAAAAATTCCTGGCGGACATAGCCCCTTATGGTACAGTAAGATGTTTGAGGTCCGACAACGGGACCAAATTCACAAACAGAGAGTTTCAATCACTGTTGAGGAAGAACAGGATAAGACACGAGACGTCATGTCCATACTCCCCACACCAGAACGGAGTGGCAGAGAGAGAATGGCGCACCCTTTTCGAGATGGCTAGGTGTAAGCTAGTAGGCAGTAACTTACCTAAGAGCCTATGGCACTATGCGGTACAAGAAGCCGCCTACACCAGAAACAGGTGCTTCAATAAGCACACGGGCACCACCCCATATACAGCACTGACAGGAAAGAAGTGTAATCTAGCCAGAATGCACCGTTTTGGATCAGAGTGTTATGCGTACCTGCAGGACAGAGGAAAGCTAGAGTCCAGGTGTGTAAAAGCGCTCTTTGTAGGGCACGACAAGGGAAGCCCCGCTTTCCTGGTTTATTATCCCGGTAAAGGGATAGTGCAGAAACACAGGCTAGTCAAGTTTGTCACAAAGACAACATGTGAGGACGAGACACAGACAGAGGAGCCAGAGCTGGACTCCAGAGTAAGGTGTGTAGAAACCGAGACACATCAGCCCAATGTACTTGGCACGGTTGTGCCGGCAGACAGTCAGCCACCCCCACAGGGCGGTGACGAGGAGCACCAGAGGGTGACGCCGAGTGCCCCAAGCAGTGGGAGGTACCCCTCGAGGGAACACAGACCCCCAAAGTATCTGACAGACTATACTCGGAAAGGGAGTGACGAGGAGGACAGTACACCCATCACCGTTGATTACTGCTACAGGGTAGTCAGTGGGGTCCCTTAGACATTTAAAGAGGCCATAGTGTCCCCTGAAGCAAGTAAATGGGAGAGAGCGATGGACGAGGAGATGAGGTCCCTAGAGGACAACCACACCTTCACTCTAACCAAATTACCAGAGGGCAGACAGACAGTGGGACGAAAATGGGTGTATTCAATCAAGGAGGGAATTGAAGGCCACGATAAATACAAAGCTAGGTTTGTAGCTAAGGGTTACAAGGGAGGGAGGGGATAGACTATGGTGAAACATTCTCCCCCACAGCCAATCTGACCAGTGTAAGGGTAGTGGTTCAGAAAGCAGCTGAGGACAATCTGATTCTACATCAGATGGATGTGAAGACAGCCTATCTGCACGCACCCATAGTTAGGGAGATCTATATGGAACAACCAGAGGGTTACGAAAAGGAAGGAGAGAAGTTAGTGTGTAAGCTGGAAAAATTCATTTACGGCGTAAAACAGTCTGGGCAAAATTGGAACGAGATGCTTCATACATGCCTTATCAAAGATCACTTCCTACAGAACCCAGTAGACCCCTGTGTTTACTCGAGAGAATCAAAGGAGTCAGGGAAAGTGATCATCGTCATCTGGGTAGACGATTTGATCATAGCAGCGGACAACACCAGGAGCCTAGCTCAGGTGAAAGAGATGCTCTCCAATAGATTTAAGATGAAAGACCTTGGGAGGTTAAAACACTTTCTAGGTATGGATTTTGAGCAGTCTGCCAATTGTGTAACAGTATCCCAGAAGAGATATGTGGAAAAGATTCTGAAACGTTTTGACATGCAGGAATGTAGAACAAGGGATACACCATGTGATCAAAAGCTGGACTACCAGAGGGATGCTCAGAAACTGACAGATGTAAAAATGTACAGGGACGCAGTGGGTAGCCTCATCTATTTGACGACATGTACTCGCCCTGACCTATGTTTTGTAGTGAGTAAGTTGTCCCAGCATTTTGCTGATCCCACAGAGGAGCACTGGATTACGGTAAAACATGTTTTTCGTTATCTTAAAGGTACAGCAGACAGACAACTGTGTTTCATAAAGAGCAGCGAGGGACTAGGGCTTAAAGCCTACAGTGATGCAGACTGGGCAGCTGACACCACAGATAGAAGGAGCACCACCGGATATTGTGTGAGTTTGAACGCAGACAGCTCATTGGTTTAGTGGAAAACAAAGAAACAGCCCACCGTGGCTTTATCAACTTGTGAAGCCGAATATATGGCTCTAGCTATGACCATACAGGAGTGTATTTACCTGGAAAACTGCTCGAAGGGATGGATACCTATGTATATAAGAAGACTGTTGTTTATGAGGACAACCAGGGAACCATTGCGATTGCTAGAAACCCTGTGTGTCGGCAGAGATGTAAACATGTCGATATAAAATATCATTTCATTAGATCTGTCATCAGAGAAGAAAGGATGACACTGATGTATTGTCCCACGGACGACATGGTAGCAGATGCTATGACGAAACCTGCCACCAAATTGAAATTGAAGAGATTTGCAGAGGCCATGTTTGGTGTGTAGATATTGACTGCCATGTTCTGTTGATGTTTTTGTGATTATATTATTTCCTTTTTAAAATGTTTTTCCATGGAGTCAGCCAGTGTGCTAATACAAACCTAAGTGGGAGTGTTGAAGTCAGAGATTCTGTGTAGGATTGTTAGTAACTGTCTAACTGCACATATGGCTGTTTACACTAGTAACTAGGGATGTCCCGATCAAGTTTTTTTGCTCCCGATCCGATCCCGATCATGTGATTTTGAGTATCTATCTACCGATACCGATATTTCCCGATCCGATAAAAAAAAAAAAATGTGCCTCGCTTGAATTAAGTAAACTTTTCACCTGGATAACGTCAACATTCAGGGTGAATGTAATGTGAGAAATTGGGATAAAAAAAAAAAAATAATAATTAGATTTTTTTTTTATTTGGGTCTGAGAGTGTAGCTGGTCTGCCGTTCTGCAGCTGGATATTATTGGTTTGTTTTGGCAAAATTCTTCTGCTCTGTGTGACAATAAATAAATTAATGGTGATATGCAATTTAAAACCAAAACTAAGGCCTCAGTATGAGTTTAAGACGTGAACATGGTCATGTTTGTTTGTCGGTCCCGATCTTCAGAAAATCACGTGTTCGGCCACGATCCCGATCACGTGATCGGATCGGGACATCCCTACTAGTAACTGTTTAGTTGCATATATATCTGTTTCCACTAGAGGGCGCTCTAGGCGGAGCCACTCAGGTACACCACCTTGTAGTGAGTATAAAAGAAAATGTATACACCCACTTCCTTCTCTCCCCCATGTCTCTCAGTAAGAGAAGACCTACAGTGACTGCTGCTTAACATGTGATTAAATAAACCACGCCAGTTTGGGCTCAAGATGGAAACCATGCCTCTTGACCACATTATTGTCGCCCTATAGCCGAATTCTGTTAACAGTGATCACAACCCACAGTCCTAAATATATCACGGATAAAATTACAGCTCAAATGTGCACATGCATTTTACCAGAGGGGCAAGTAGAAGGCAGATTATTCTACCCCATGCAAATACTAACAGTATGCAAAGAACAGTTATATTTCGTATCTGGCTTATCGCGTCCCGCTCTTAAGCCTATTGAGATACCCCTTATCTCCTGTACCTACTGTACTCCACCACGAAAAACAACTTGTACACCCACACCTGACCGGGTCCCACCTCTATGGAGGCGTAGCCTATAAGACCATGGCCATGGTCACCAACACACCCTTCCTCTATTTTCGTTCCATCATATTGGATGCAGTGCACCTTATGTAACTAGTAGTATGAAAAAGATTGGAGTAATTGCGTAATGTTGAAAGCTTACCGGAGGTTTGTTGCCCCTGGCATCTTCGAAGCATGTTCAGCGACACGACGGGCCTATGTTGATGTTTCCTCGTCTGACGACAGCAGATCGAGGGGCAGCGTACATGGTTTGGCTATCGGGCCGGCTTGTACAACGGTGAGCCCTGTGTCATCAGGCACGGGTATTAGTGTTAGTAATGCTGGGTTGTTGTTACACAACCATGTTGTGTGTCGGCGCCAGGGGGGGATGGTTTGGTGAACGTTCACTGCGGAGAACGGGTTCCAAACGGTCCTGCAAGCGTGCTGTTAAACAACTAATGCTAGCTACATGCTAATACTAAAGCTACATGCTGAACACTACTGCTACGCTGTTCTAATGTCTCCGCCGTGAGATGTTGTCACTTCTCCCTCCTCTTGCCCGGTTCATCAATGAAGGTCAGTCGGTAGCTGTTGTGGGGGTTTTGCTGAGTCCTATTTACCTTTTTACGGGTAAATGGGTTGACAACAGGGTAGGCCGTGGCTAGGTAGCCTAGCCAGGTACGTTACCTTTGTGAACGGTGTCCCCATCTGGGAGCCGATGCGTGAGCTCGGCGGTGTAGCAGTAGAGCTATACTACTGCAGGATGGGACTTAACGGCGGGATATGGCTCAGCTGGCTAGTTGCTATCCACATTGGCGTCGGGTAGTGGGGCTATGGGTCCAGCCGACATTGTAAACATGTTGCGTGTTTGTGCGCAGGCGGTTGTTGATCTGGGTTCCACATCGCTTCACGCTAGGCTGTAGTAGTGTAGTGGGCTACTGTTTTGTTCTGTCTCTCTGCTATGAGAAGGTCTGTCTATGCTACAGCTTTCTCTCCTCTCAACCATTCATGCTGACGGTCAATCGGTGTCTATTGGGGGAGTATGCGGGGGGGGCTTTGTTTACCTTTTTTGGTAAATGGGCTAAGCTAGGGCTGGTGTGCTGTTGTGAATATTTTGAATGAAGGCGGGACTAGTTCGGTCTGGTCCGCCTCCCCTTAACGTGTGTATATGGGCTTGCTCATTCTACAGTATTTTGTGATTTAGTTCTTTTATTCATTTAACCCTTTCATGGTGCACACCACAGTGGAGGTTGCTGTTTGCAACCACCAATGGTGCTCCGTGTTAACATCAGTCCTTTGCTTTTGACATATTGAAACAGTGCCCCGCCCGGCCGACACCATGGGTGGGTCGGCCTGGCGAGTGGCTGGTGGGCTGCCAAAGCCTGTACCGCCACGGTATGGAATTGGCAGCGATTAGAACTGTGTTCGAATTGCTGTTTTTTCTATAAAAAAAATGGTGTCTGGTGACGGGGCCTTGAGGGCCAGCCGACGTCGACACATCGCGCGAGGTTGTTGACGTTATTAGCTTTGACCTAGCCGCAAGCTATAACCGCTCAGGGTTCCCCTCTCCGCAGGGGATTTTGGTCTTCTGCTGGAGCGCGGGCGGTATTGTCCTAGGCCCCACACCGCCTCACAGCGCGCAGCCAGAAGAAGAGAGAGCGCGGCCTCGTCAGCGGCGATGACGAGGCCCTCGACAGGCGGCCATGTTTTCCCCCGCCAGAGGTATCCTGGGTGTTGATTCGACAGGTGTCCACAAGGCCGACAGCCTTGGCGGCCGAGGGATCGGCCATGTTGGATGGGTTCGGCTTGAACAACAAGCCGTCACCGTCCTGCCGTGAGCAGCCCTCTCTCCGATCACTCCCTTCCCCAACACCAGCGGAAAAAGTGGGCTCTTATTGTTTCCTTTGGCTGCGGGCCGCGTGCCTTCGTTGAAGCGCGAGCGGCCCCACTTTTCGCTTCTCATGGGGACAGGGGCTGACACCCAGTTGATGGCTGAGCCTGGGTCTGTCCGTGAGAATATTGTGCTGTCAAGCGGCTCCCACACCATAAGCTGTGTTGGTTGAGCCTGGTGTTACGTCTGTCAACTATAAGTGTTGTCAGCAGGGGGGCTCGAAACCTTTTGAGGCACACAGTGCGGGCTTCCCCGGCCTCGCCTTCGCCAGGCCAGGTATCATGTTGGTGCCTCCAACTCCTGAAAGATTGGCAGTGGTCTCGCAGGCACGCATGATTTGGGTTGTAGTAATATCACTGCAGGGCTACGGTGTGTAGGAAACCATGGGGTCCTTACACCTTGCATGTCCGGCTGCAGAACAACTCCTCAGCATGTTCTGGAGGGGTGTTCAGTGGGGGGGCTTTTTTCACCTAGAAAGCCCCCGTATCAAACCGGCCCTTTCTGTCGGGGTCCCCCCTTGGGTGCGATTGCCTCATGGGTGGTGTCAGGGTCAGATGTCCCGACACGGAAAGCTCTGCTCGCACGGTTCCAGGGTTGGCTACGCACAGCGGGTGGGACCGGGCCAACTATCTACAGTTCCTGGCGGACCTGCGCCACATGGCGGCGGGTGCGTTGGGAGTGTCATCACATATGACTATGGCAGTACCATATGTCGAGGTGGATGGAGAGAACGCTGAGACGGGGACTTGTGTTTACACAACCCCACCCGTTTTCGGGTTTGGTACAGACCCTATTGTCAGGGTCTCCAGCAGTGACAGCTCTGGTCAACGAGATCCAATCTCTGTGGACGAAGCAAGCCATCGTCGTGGCGTTCTCCTCCCGGTGTTCTCTGGTGCCTGAGAAATCGGGAGGGGGGGGTGTCAGACCCAGGCTGGACCTGTCCCATGGGAAGGTTCAGCATTTTTTGGATCGTCTCCTACCTGTTGAAGACTGTCAGGTGGGGGTCTGGTTCTCCTCCATAGACCTGTAGGATGCGTATGCGCATCTCCGATCTTCCATCCTAGGGCTTACCTACGCTTCCTTTGCAGGGTTAGCGTATGAGTACCAGAGGCTGCCGTTCGGTTTTCTCTGGCTCCCCGCATCTTCACCAAGTGCGTGGAGGTCGCACTGGGGCCTCTGCGTCGTCAGGGGTTACGGAGTGTATTCTGCCCTGACGACGTTCTGGTCCTTCGCGGTCAAGGTGGATCGTCAGATCTCGTACCAGGCACGTCCCTACCAGCCTGGGGTTTGCTATAGACTGGAAGTAGAGTACTCCTCTTCCCAGTCAACAGTTGGAGGGCTATGGGCATCCCTCTCAGAGCGTGCTGTCTCACGTCACGTTTTTCACCGACGCCTCCCTCGCTGGTGACGCGTCGGGCCAACGCAGTAGGGGGAAGCTGGCAAACCATGCTGCCCGGTCTGCGCTACGTTCAATGTGTTGGTATTGAAAGCGGTCCTTCTGGTCCTCAAACGGTGTTGATCAGGACGGACAATACGACGTCAGTGTCGTATATCGACAGACAGGGAGGAGTACGCTCCCCCCGTCTGCACCAGGCGGCGGGCGGCTGGCTATGGGCGTCCTCCATCTGCGCGGCCTGAGGGCTCCCCACATCCCCGGCAGGGAGAATGTGGGTACAGGTGTACTGTCGCGGGGCGGTCCTCATCCTGACGGGTGGGGATTACGTCCGGACATAGCCAGGCAGGTCTGGGACCGATGCCGTGCCGCCTGGGATTCTTCCCCATACATCTGTTAGGTCAGTTGTTGGGACGGGTACGTTGAGGGGCGCAGGTTCTTGATCCTGATGGTGTTACCATCCGGAATGCGCATGCTCCCTCCTGCTTTACGCGGGCAGATGACGTATGTTCCAAGTGTGGTGTAAGGCGGGGGGCCGGGACCCAGTCTCCTGCCCCCTGGATGCTGTCCTTAGTTACCTCCAGTCTCTCCTTGATAGACTGTTGGCTTCGACGGTGAGGGTATATGCAGCAGCTATATCCTCCTATCATGAGGGATTTGAGGGGATGTCTTGTTCAGCCACCCTCTTGTGAAGCGTTTCCTGCTTGGCGCTCGACGCGTTAAGCCGGTGCAACGCTCCTTGGCTCCGACTTGGGATCTTCAATTGGTCCTCGGTCGGTTGTCCTTGGCCCCGTTTGAGCCGCTCGAGCAGGCGCCGTTGGAACAGCTGTCGTTCATGACCGCGTTCTTGCTGGCCGTCACCTCCGCTGAACGCGTGGGTGTGCTTTGTGCTCTCTCGGTACGTTCAGAGTGCCTGTCTTTCGTCCGATTGCGGTGCCACTCTGCGGCCTAATCCTGCCTTTGTGCCTGTAAATATCCGGAGTTCTTCCGCTCCAGGGATATTGTGGTTCAGGCGTTTCATCCGCCTCCTCACGCTAGTGAGTTAGATGCGGGCCTTCACCTGTCATGTCCGGTCCGTGCTTTGGGAATTACCTCAGCCGTACTCAGGACCTCGGGGTCACCGTTCAGCTTTTTGTCTGTCACGGTGGTTCTCATGCCGGTAAGGCACTATCGAACAACGCCTGTCCCATTGGTTGTGCGAGGGCATTGCCCTCTGCTACACGTTGGCTGGGCAGGATCCCCCTGGGGGCGTCAGGGCGCACTCCACTCATGGGGTGGCTGCCTCTGCCGCTCTCCTGGGTGGGGCTTCGGTGGAGGATCATGGTCCTCCCCGGGCCCCTTTGTAAGGTTTTACCTCATGGACATGACCGGGGGTTCTGTCTCCCAGGCGGTTCTGGGGTCTGTGGCCTTCCCGTCCTTTGGTAGGGTAGCAGGAGTGTGTGGGCATGGGCCACAGTGTGTTAGGTCACACGTGGTTCCGCCTGTGCTGTGTGTTCAAGGGGTTCTAGTTCCTTCTTGCTCGCACTCAGGTGGAGTTGACTGCGCCCCCCCTTCATTAGGAAGGATGGGGTGACAGGGCTCCCCGAACCCCTTGATGTGGGCTTACGGGTCCTCAGGGGGTACATCTGTCGGGTCTCGCGTGCGCTCTAACCCATATCTCAATAGGCTTAAGAGCGGGACGCGATAAGCCAGATACGAAATATAACGATAGGTTATGTATATAACCTAGTTATATGAGTATTGGCTGAGCGTCCCGCTCTTAAGCGGCCCTGAGTTCCCTTTTGAGGGATCTTTTACTGGAACGGGATTTTGGCGAGGAAGGGTGTGTTGGTGACCATGGCCATGGTCTTATAGGCTACGCCTCCATAGAGGCGGGACCCGGTCAGGTGTGGGTGTACAAGTTGTTTTCGTGGTGGAGTACAGTAGGTACAGGAGATAAGGGGTATCTCAATAGGCTTAAGAGCGGGACGATCAGCAATACTCATATAACTCGGTTATATACATAACCTATTGTTTTATATAGGGCTATCAGGGCATGGAATTATCTTCCAAGTGACATATGTGACATAAGAGGTGTAGCAAGCTTCAAAAATAAATTTAAATCTTACATGTGAGCCAATATTGATAATGTTGAGTTATGCAATATGTTACCGTTGATGTATATATTTAGATATAGTTTGTGTGTTAATGTTGTTGTGTTTCCTCGGTTGGTACGTCTTGCTATGTTGTGTTTCCTTGGTTGGTATGTCTTGCTATGTTTTAATTGTATTATGTTTTAATTGCAATGTATATGTTGCTGGCCATGTGAGCGGATCGGAGCGTGATCGGCGCGGGGAGCGGATCGGGCGGTTTTGACGTGAGCGAGGAGTGGGTTTTAAAATGGGTCGGCGCGACGTCCGGAGCGAGAGTTCTCCTCCGCTCCAATCCACTCCGGGCCGCTCACACAGTGGTTTAACACTGATGTAATAATATACATGTAGTACAATGCCAAAGCAACAGATGGCGATGTACAAACATGAAGGCCATTTTCAACCAATGAGAATTGAGAAGGGTGAACCTGTGATATCCTGTTCAGGCTTTGTCACTCACAGGATGTTAGAAAAGTATCGACGTCATTGTTGTTGTCGTTAGCTTACATGCTAACGTTAATGGCAGCGACCATAGCATTGTGGCTTGGCTAACTATCATCGCTTAATAGAGCTAGTGAATGGATAAACAACGTTATTTAACATTGCAGAATGGGTACAATTACAATGCGGCTCAATACAAACAATTGTTAAGGGGCCCAGGGGGTGTAGACTGTTGTAGTTTGAGCTAATTTACACCATGCTCAAAAAAAAAAAAAAAAAAAAAAGCCGAGCCATCTGGCGCGGGGAGCGGGGAGCGCTCGATTCAAGGTGAGCGGTGAGGGAGTGGAGAGCGACTTGGGGGCGGGGTCAACATGAGCGATTAGCGGAGCGGACCAAGCTTTAAAGAGCGAAGAGCGGATTTCTCGGCCGCGCCGATCCGCTCACGTGGCCTGATATGTTGTAATGTTTTAATGTTGTCTCGGACCCCAGGAAGACTAGTTGACATCTTGGCGTCAGCTAATGGGGATCCTTTGCTAATAAACAAATAAACAAACAACGATTTATATTTGATATATTACACGTTATTGTGTATTTTAAACACAAACATACTTAAAATAAGTAATTATTATTTATTTTATAAATGTTTATTATAGTTTTAGGGGTCGAAATCTGAAATCCAAAACTACAATTTCTTCTTTCTTCTTCTCTTTCCACCAGGGGGGGCGGCGCCCTAGTGCCCTCTATGGACCAGCCGCCACTGTGCACGCCTCACATATCAGCATGTAACTCGAGAACAGCTGAACGGATTTTGTCGCCTGAAACGGCAATCGACAGGGAACACATACCGCTTTAATTCGATATATATATTGTATTAAAAGATATGCACACCCGAGCCGCTAGAGGTCGCCAAGGTGGTGTGTCGCGCCGGTGGGCAAATCGTCCTCAAAAAGTCCCGGGGCCGGGTCAGGTTAAAATCTATTCTCATGGTGATTGATTGATTGAATTTATTGGACAATCTGAAATCACATACAATACTGGTGCACAAAATGTACAGCCATCACAATTTAAAACCGTGGAGGATTTAAACCCAATCAAACTATTTCTATTGTGGTCCTCAAAGGGGGGGGGGGGGGACAATATGACGAGTATGCACAAATAAGACATGCACACATTACATTTTCAAGCATTCTAAATATATAAATATGAATAAAAAGAAAATGCAATAAAACAAACAAACACAAAGTCTACAACAGCACACCTGCATATATCTTTCTTTATCCTGAGTGACTAAGCCATTTCATCAAATGACAGGGAGCCAATGGAGGGAGGCCACCACATGGGTGATGTGTTCCCTCCTTTTGGTGCCAGTTAAGAGCCTTGCTGCTGAGTTCTGAACCAGCTGGAGACGGGATAAGGATGTTTGGCTGATGCCTGTGTACAGGGAGTTACAATAATCCAGACGTGAAGTGATGAAAGAGTTTACCTGTTGTCAAATTTGAAAGCAGAGTCAAAGATGACCCCAGGGTTCTTGACATGGGGCTTGACATAGGTGGAAAGCTGACCTAAGCTATCTGTGATGAGCTTGGTAGATTTGGGACGACCAAACAGAATGATTTCCGTTTTCTTTTTGTGACAGCGTCCTTGTTGAGATCAGTATAGGATTGTTAGTAACTGTCTAACTGTGCAATATGACTGTTTACACTGGTAACTGTTTACCTGCATATGTTATTGTCTCCACCAGTGATGGTCTAGTTGTATATATATATCTGCTCCCATCAGAGGGCGCTCTAGGCGGAGCCACCCAGGTACCCTACCTTATGGCAACTATAAAAGGAAAGGTATCCAGCCCTTTCGTTCTCTCCCCCAATGTCTCTCAGAGAGAGAAGAGAAACGGCTGACATGTGAATAAAAGAAGCCACGCCAGTTCAGGCACAAGATAGAAACCATGCCTCTTGACCACATTATTGTCACCCTAAGTTGAGTTCGGTTAACAGTCCTCTCTCGAACTCGTTGGTGGTTTTTATTTCCCGGCCTCCCAAGCTGCAGATGTGATATATTTTTACAAAAATGTGAAAAGTGAAAGTGAAAGTAACATAAAACAAAATACCCTATACTTACTATATCTAACAAAAGTGGAAAAAAAGAGAACACAAGACAGAATATACTTACTACTTAACACAATGTCTAAATATGCAAATACACTACTACTTCCACTACGACCAATACCAACACGTTTTCAAAGGGATTGCCGTTACTTCACTGTAACTCAGCCAACTCAAGACTGACCTCCCTGGGCCAAAGCAGCTCTCTTGTATCCAATTGTACTGTCCAACTGTTTTAATTAAAGATAACCAAGTAAACAGTACAATACCAAATGATACAATAATATTGCTCACGTGACCATGGCCTTTGCTCAACCCCTCCCATTTAACCTGACAGAAATGTGCGACTCTGCTTGGCCAACGCGTAAGAAGTGCCGGAGGAGTGCAGAGGCGAATGTATCGTGACAATGTGAGTGAATAAATGTATATGTGATGTGATGAATAAACGTAGCACTCCGAAGCTGTCATTCTGCTATGACAACGGAAAAGGAATGAAATGATTGTGAGCATTCTGACATTTGGACATACTAAGAAAGCTGACAGGAGGGAATGTTTGGAATGTTTGATGTGTGCGTGTGTGTGCATTGCTCCGCGGCATATATGGCGTGTGTGTGTTTCCATGTGCACATGAAACGCACCACATTACATTATACGGTTATATGGTATATGGAAAGACAGACAATGAGTGCGTGTGTATGTATGCGCACTGCCCGCAGTCAGTGACGGAGCCGCACCGTCACACATTTCATTTAGTTGAAGGACATAGTGTCACATAGCAATGTCACAAGACAATATAGAATAAGCTGGAACGGGCTGTATGTGAAAACCAGCCCGTCCAGTAGTGCTTTTAAAGCACCGGTCCCAGGCAGGTAAAGAAAATAACACAAGGCGTTGTTCCAAATAGTAAATGATATTTATTATAGCGGGGATTTAAACCCACTGTTCCCAAAGAGGAAATAATATTTATTATCGTGGGGATTGAAACCCACAGCACAAACACAAAGGGGAAAAGGTAATGGGAGAACAAACAGGCAATATCTAAATACCACCAAACACCACTAAGCAAAATATAATGTAAACACTGGGAACCACCCAGCCATAGAGCACTTACTGTATAAGGGAATACTAATTATATATATATATAATACAATATGATATAATATAATATACAGTGTTCTACTTAGCACCAGAGCAACACAAATAGATATATATATATATATATACTCACTTCCAAGCAGGAAGGCAAATGGCTCTAAGGCCCACAACAATATTATATATATCCTGCTACTGGAGTCCACACACAGTGGCAAACAAAGCAATGGCAAGTCCACACACAGTGGTCAATCAAATGGCAACCTCACGAAACTCTGATCAGAACTGACAGAGTGAGGCGCCCCGATGTTGTGTCATCTCCACTCTATTAACCACCCATCTCCCCTGCATGTTCCAAGGTGCACCAATCAGATGCAACCAATCCAATCAGGGAGATGAGTGGCATCTGTGAATAGAAACAGAAATTAGGAGATGACACAACACCACACATAACGTTAGGTTATGACTATAACCAAGTTCTGTTAGTATCGCGACGCTCGGCATCGCTCTCTGCACTATCTCGCATACGTGCACGCGCACTGAATAAAGACCACAATGTACCTTTAATCCCAATATTCGTCTGACCACACCCCTATCAGCTTACCCATATAAGCAGGGGTGGGGCCACCCACTCTCCTCCTTCCCAAGCTTTCGCCACAAGGCGAGGTCAAAGGCTGCAGCGGCGTCGGATGCCGAGCGTCGCGATACTAACAGAACTTGGTTATAGTCATAACCTAACGTTCTGTATCGTATCGCTCTCGCTCTGCATCGCTCTCTGCACAAGGGAGGCCGAGCGAGAGCCAACGGCCGACAAATACACCCCGCTGACAGCCCCCCACAAACCATCAGAACAGGGAGGGCCGAGCCCCCCCGACCCACCCTAATGGCGGGCACCCCCCCTATTAGGGGCTTCACGGGAGGGCGACGGACCCGACCGTGCGAAGAGGCACTCAAGCAACTCAACGCACAGGGTGAGCAGACCGTGGCTTGACCCCACGACTACACACACGCACAACCCGCATGCCACCCGGGAACGAACGGAGGAACAACCTCGTTACTGCCCCCAGAATCACGGGGTCAAGGGCAAACCCAACCCCGTGGCAAGGCCGTAGCAGCGGAGCACGAAGGAAGACCCAGACCCACCAAAAGGACTGGACTCCCTAGAATGGGGGCCCGGAGAAGTCCATGATGCCAGCATCAAGACCCCACCAGGTGGGCACGTAGTGCCCCGCCCCCCACATCGCCAGCGTATTCGGACAAAGGCCCCTCAGTTACTGCACCTGGTATTCCCAGGCGGAATCCCATCCAAGTACCAACCAGGCCAGAACCTGCTTAGCTTCCGAGATCGGACGAGATCGGGCGTGTTCAGGTTGGTATGGCCGTAAGCCGAGCGGGCCCTGTCCCCCCAATAGTACACCGCCTGGCACACTGACCCTGCAGAACAGGCAGTCAGCATGGCCGTAAGCACACAAAAAAGGTTAACCAACGGAAGCAGGCAGCGCACCGGGGAAAAACCAGGCAACAGGCTGTTAACCCTAGCCTGGAGACTGCGGACGAGACAGGCGCCAGAGGGGACAGCTGAACACAGCCGCCCCGGCGGAAGGAGCGTAAGCTGGCGGTGTTGCATGACCAAGCCTCCATTTAAAAACCCCCACCCAGAGGGGTCGAGGCAGAGAAGGCTGACACGATTGGCAGACGTCATGAACGTGCAGGGGCACCCTCAAACGGTGAACCCGGGAGTTGACACTGCTCCAACACACCAGGGAATCAACCACCTCGGTGTTACCCAATGCGGTGGTTGTTCCTATAACCCCTCAAGAAAAAACTCCAAAACACACCTGCGGGTATACACCGGCTATACCGCAGTACAAGTGTTTCAGTTTCCAAAAAGGGTTAACCCAGGCCTACGGGTCGCAAACATCACTTCGGACCGGGCCTGGCGGTACGGGAAGCACAGGGTCACCAGAGGAGGTCAAAAAACCACCCCCACAGGCCCCTCTTCGCCATGCGTGAGAGAGGAGCGAAAAATAATGGAGAACCAGCCCCTAAGCACACCGTACCTGGTATTCCCCGGCGGTCTCCCAACCAAGTACTAACCAGGACCAACCTGTGTAGCGGCCGAGATCCGACGAGATCGAGCGCGTACAGAATGGCATGGCTGTAAGCCATGACGACAGTGCTGAGTAAAAACATACCCAACCAGGGTCTCCATAGCGCTTAACCCTGTGACACCCAGACCGACCTGGCATTTTTCCCCCTGAAAAAAGCCCAAGTCCCTCAGGGTACCAGAACAGCAGATCTGCATCCCCGGCGGACAACGGGTTCAACTGATCTGGACCAGCGTGACCAGAACCAGTCCCGTGCCCTAACCACGCCGACATGCCTACTCCAGGAGAAGGGCAGATATGCGTGTTGATCTTAACATGAAAAGAAGGCGCCACCCAGACGTTCGGACGAACCGCGCCTGGTGGCCCACCCCAAGGGCGTGAGACCCCACCACATATGTTCAGATCCATCCCGTCATCATCCCCCAGACATGAACGAGAATCCGTCGACAACCCACCCAGGTCATGGGATGTGGTCGTCGGAAGAGGAAAAACCCCCATCTCAGTTGCTTTATAAAAACGCTGTTTCAACCACAAGCAACCAAGGCATGCCAGTCAATCGCCTGTTTACAGCGAGCTAGCACTATACGTGCGTCGGGACACACCCCCATCAATGAACAGGCTATTTAGACCTGTCATTGAATCCCCAAGGCGCCCAGGGGAACGACAAGAGGGGTGTGACACTCCCTAACTCCAACACTTCTGGAATAGAAAGAAGGAAGCATCAACAGTATGTATCCCAGTCTACACAGCCGGGGTAAAAAATGTTCACATTTTTACATCCCACCACCCTCCCATAGGAAAGAGACGGGGATCCCCAGAGAGACTTCCCACGCGAGCTGTACAGATTGAAAAGAATATATTGCACCTTGAGCCATGTAAAAAACTGGTTTTAGGGCCTCTGGGGAAGAGGCACTGAACCCATACACACTCAATAAACGAATTGAATCGAATATACATACAATAGAAAAGGACCCTTCTAGAGGGTCCACTCACTTTGACAATCTGAGGAGGAAGGCTCTGTACTCTGATGGAGGCTTCCTCACATGGAAGAAGGAGTCCGAACTCACAGAAGGCCTTGGTGAGGAGGAGCCCTGACCACCCCCCCTGAAAACAGATCCATCACATGGACCTGAACAGCACACGGAAGTCCTACCAACAGAGACGCGCACGGTGACGTACTCTATGGCGGGGGAATTCCTGCGGTGCACACGCCCAATATACCAGGCCGTGGGACCAGGAACTCCCTCCCCCCCCCCCCCCCCCCCCCCCGTAACGTGCCGAACCGCCACGTGACGGGAACCTTGAAGGACAGGGGGTGTACCCAACAATGGGGAGAGGAAAGGTTACCAGTTCACCCCTTTACGACCCCACACCCATGATACGATGTAACGACAAAAAGAGAATATGACACAGTCATAGTCAGCTCTATGAAGCGTTTCACAGCTCCACACAGCGCATGAGCTAACCTGCTATCTGATTTTTACTAAGGAAAAACACAGAATAGAGAGGGCTCTAAGAACCCCGGTCCAACATACACATGTGCTTCCGTGGCCAGTACAACCCAGTTGTAGGTCACATGACACACACAACCCATCATCACCTACAAAAAATGGCAAAAACACTCAACAGAGGAACGCCGTTTTTTTCACAATGAGAGAATACATCATTCTTGATTAGTATCGACCACAGGCCTTGCTAAGCACACATGACAGCAACCAAACCAATTTCCCTTTAGGAAATAAGTTTCTCCAGCAGATTTAGCACAATCTCAGCAATCAAGCTAAGAGTTACATCGCATCCCTACCACACAAAAGACACAATTAGTGCACAAACATGCCTGATAGGAGGATGAAAAAGTCCCCAGGGAACCGGGGGGGAAAACACAATCCTCCTATTTTACCCTCAATACGGCCAGTTAAAACAGGAAAACCTGTTAATGTGTGAACACACTGTTCATTGTCATTACAGTCTGAGAAAGAACATTCTTTTACTCACTTGTCACCAAGCATAGCTTCATAGGTTAGTTACCTTAGTTGTGAGTACACGGCCGTGTTTCTCACACAACAACCAGATCATTACATCCCGTTTGCACGGAGAAGCTAACTGCCAGTGACAAAAACAGCTCACACATAACCCGCAACGTATCCTAAATGCATTGTAGCAACACACGTTTTGGGAAAAACACCGTTATTCACAATACATTTAGCAAAGTAAAACCAGAAGACGTGTTATGAGGTCTGGTCAACCCCGTTCCTACCCGGAACGCAGATCAGCGAAGTGCAGTCACAGACACCGTAGGAACACAGCCTTCCTGTGTTGTCCGAACTGGGCAGCGTCACCGCCCCAACCCGCACTACAGTCCCCTGTTGATGCAACCTTGCCGTCCTGGCTCAGGGCAGGGCCGACGAAAACATCCCCTGTCAAGGATGACGTCGTGGTCAAGAGTGTAAAACATGTTAAAATCAAAGCACGTTCAACAGAAAAGCATCAAGCTAACGGCCGCTCCAACCGTTCGGGTGCTACTGCTTCTGCTCGCGAGACGCCGATCTAACGACGCACGCGATCAGAAGCGAGCTCACGGCGGCGCGCGAGAAGCTAAGCTACCCCGCGCCAGGCCATGGCCATAGCAGCAAGCTAACGTTACCTAGCGACCACGACATGCTAGCCCCGCAGCTAACAGCTGACTGGCTAATAGTAGGCCCTAAGCAGGCCACGCAGCGATCCAGCAGGCTAACGCAGCAGTTAACAGCTGACTGGCTAACCGTAAGCTATGAACATGTAAACAATGACATAACACTCACCCAGACAGGCCGCCGTTCTGAACCTCTCCTCACTTTTTAAGAGAAAAGAGAAAACAAGATGTCAACACCGCTTCACAACGGTGACTTTACCACATCCGACGGAATCAGCACAGTACCAACTGGCCTGTGTAGCTGACTTTGAACATGAATCTGCCGCTATCGCACATTACATGCACATATCCCCTCGTGAAGGAATACTCTCATTTGGATATGAAAGATGGGGCCTTAACACGGTGACAGAGAGAATCCACTCGTCCAGAACACACAGGGATCACCAGTGTCAATGGTCGCGGCCCACTAGTTAAAACTACAATGGTCTTCAGACCAAGGCCTTCTGTCGCCTAGGTGGCTGATCAAAGGACCCTAGCCTGGGGCCGGTTTCCATAAACTTTGTCAAGTAGCCCCCATAGCACTAACAGACAAGTGGAGCCCGCCAGCAAACACTACTCACCCAACCTGGAACGCACCGCTTCTCACAACAGCGGCATGTCCGACAGTTCAGCTGTGGCCTGACAGGTTTCACCCCAACAAACACAGCAAGGAACTGCAGTTGAGAAGCATGCAGCGGCGTGCTCCCAATATGAAAACCGGTGGAGGGTTTTTAGAATGATCATCATCTTCCAGACACTCCAGTACGAAGACAATATCGCTGTATTTTCTCGAAAATAGTGAGAGAGAAAATAAAGATATGATGTCAACGTATCCTTGTTTCCCAAAGCTGCTCCTAAACCTTTCTTCCATCATGGTGTCAAGTGTGGGGATCTACCGAGGCACTTCTTCCTTGTGGTGAAAGCGAGAAGGAGGAGAGTGGGTGGCCCCACCCCTGCTTATATGGGTAAGCTGATAGGGGTGTGGTCAGACGAATATTGGGATTAAAGGTACATTGTGGTCTTTATTCAGTGCGCGTGCACGTATGCGAGATAGTGCAGAGAGCGATGCCGAGCGAGAGCGATATGATACAGAACAGACAACACAATAAATATACTAACCTGATGTTCAGATGGTGTCATAAATACAGGAATAATGATAATGCCCAACCCACGTACCCATGTACGTCACAATAGTGAGACATTTTATCTCCTCAATGCAGGCTCTCACATTGTCGAGGTTGAAGGTATTATTGGGTTTTAGGGGACACTATAATTGCGCATAAGAATGCTAGGAGATATTATGCTTCTTTTTGTATTTTATTTTTTTTATTATTTTTTAAACAAACATATAAACAAACATGACAACACACGATAAGATATACAAGCATTAATTGTCAGGGCACATCCAATGAGATCACATTTTAGTTAGTTGTCTTATATAAGATATACCCCTAATACCTGTTATCTAAAAAACCTACACACATATGCTCCAGCTCGAACCCCCCCCTCCCGGACCCCACCTTGAGAAGTACCTCCACTATCCCTCGCACCTAACCAGACACTACCATTATAAGCTAGCTTTTATTTTCTCCACCACTTCTAACCACATTGACATTTTGGATTAATTGAGAGCCAGAATTCTTGCTTTAGATATTTCATGGTAAATTACATCGAGATATGTAAGAAACCAAACTTTACGGCAAATTTTTTCCGGTTGAAACCAGCGTGATGCGATCAGCTTTTTGGCTACTGTGATACCTGATAAAACCAATCTCTTTAGCTGTGGATTCACTGCAAACTCAAAAACATCATTCAATAGTAATACCGAGGGGTGTACAGGTATATTCCAAGATACGAGTTTTGATATTTGTTGGGTCACATCTTTCCAGAATGCCTTAACTGGTGAGCAGTCCCAATACATGTGCATAAATGTCCCTTCGTCCCCATTTGTCCATTGGGTGCATTTGGAATCTTGTTTAAGCCCCATTCGGCACAGTCTTATAGGAGTCAAGTATGTCCTGTGAATATAGTTAAGGTTGATTTGTTGATGATCCGGGTTCCTTGATGTAAGTCGGACATTTGCCCAGGCTCCTTGCCAATCAAAGTCAATTTCCAGGTCTGGTATATCCCTCCTCCAGACAGAGTCTAGTTGGAGGGTTTCATACGAGGACGTTAGTAATTGATGATAAAATTCTGAAACAAAACCTCTCGATGTCTCTCTTGCGTAGAAGAATTTGTGGTATCTGTGGTGTTCAATTGGTCTGTCTAATGGAACACCGTGAGACTTCAAACATAGCTCTAACTGTTTGTGAAAAAGCCATGTGGACTTGGTGAGATTACATTTTTTGCGTATTTCTTTATCACTACAAAAACCCTGTTTGTTAAAAACATCCCCTAATGAGTGTATGCCTTGCTCTTCCCATATAGGGAATCTTATAGGTCGTTTTCCAATTAAGAGTGCATTGTTATTGAATAAGGGAGTATGATTGTGCCATTTTTGTGGGTTAGGATTTTTTTTTTGTGATTCACGCCATATCCGGATCGCATGAGTAATTATGGGGCAAAATTTTCGTTCACAGTGCTTGATTGGTAGTTTAGTGTATGCTATGTCCTTCAGTCTATGTGGGGCTACTATGTTTTCTTCTATTTTTCTCCAGGATGCTAATGCTTGGGAGTCAAACCATGTTGTCAATGGACTTAATGTGTATGCCTTAAAATATAGGAAAAAATCTGGAAATGCCATGCCACCATCTGCTTTATTTCTCTGTGCGGTGGATCTTTTTATACGTGGTGGTTTGTTATTCCAAATAAATTTGTATGTGGAGGAGTGTAATCTTTTCCAGTAACCCTCTGGAGGGGGTAACGGTAGCATTGAACTGAAGAAGTTGATTTTAGGTAGTACATCCATCTTAACTATTGATATCCGTGCTTGTACTGTGTTTTTAAGTTTTGCCCATCTATCAAGGTCGTCTTTGATTTTGTTTTGGATTTTTGTGTAGTTGTGCTTCACCGTTTGTCTTATGGTAGGGAATATTTCCACTCCCAAGCATCTGAAATGTTTTACCATCGGTATCTGTCCTGGGAGGGTTGTATCTTTTTTTGCAGGGGTGTTAAGTGGAAGGAAAGCCGACTTTGGCCAATTTATCTTAAATCCCGATAAATCACCAAAGTCCTCAATCAACTTGAGCAGATGAGGCAATGTGGTGTTGGGGTTTTGCATGAACAATATTACATCGTCCGCATATAAACAAATTTTTTGTTGTGTGCCCTTGATTACGATTGGTTCTATGGATTGGGATTGTCTTATATATTGTGCTAAAGGCTCTAATGATAGATTGAACAGTCCGGGACTAAGAGGACAACCCTGTCTGGCAGAGCGTGATACCGGAAATATTTTGGAGATGATTGTGCCTGTTGTAATCATGGCCGATGGGTCTTTGTATAATACTTTAATCATATCGATGAATCCTTTTCCTAACCCCATCCTTTCTAGCACTGCCCATAGATACGACCATTCCAGCCTGTCAAAGGCTTTCATAGCATCCAGGGACAGCATCGCCTTAGGTATGGTGTCCTCCTTGTCGGCATCAAGTACGTGCAGTATTCGTCTTATGTTCTCAGTGATCAGGCGTCCTCCTATGAAGCCAGTTTGGTCCGGGTGAACTAAAGACGTCATATGCTTTTGTAATCTGATGGCTAATACCTTAGAGTACAGTTTGATATCTGTTCCGAGGAGGCTTAAAGGTCTATAACTACCGCACTCGTTGGGGTCTTTGTCTTTTTTAAGGAGGACTGTTATGAGTGCAATATTGTCATTCTTATGGAAGTTCCCCTCCTTGACTGAGTATAAGATCATATTTAGTAATAAGGGGCCAATTATGTCCCAACAAGAAAGGTACATTTCTGATGGGAAACCGTCTCTTCCAGGAGCCTTACCACTTTTCATTGCGGTTATGGCCTTCTTGAGTTCCTCTAGTGTGATCGGTGTTTCTAACTGTTTAGCGTCATCCTCTGAAAGTTTAGGGAGAATAATTTGATTAAGAAATGTGTCCATTTTGTTTTGATCGAAGGTCGTTTCTGATTTATATAAGTCGGAGTAGAATACTTTGAATGTATCGTTTATTTTTACAGGATCTGTTACAAGTACTTGTTGTGCTCTAATGGTAGTTATATCTGCAAATGTTGCATTCATTCTTAATCGCATGGCTAATAGGTGGCTGGGTTTGGAACCATGGGAGTACTGCTGTTGTCTTGTGCTGCGTATTTGTATTTCCGATTGTTGTCTGTATATGGCATTGATCTCTATTTTTAGTACGTTAACTTGATTTTCTAGTCGAGTTGAGTTGTTGTATTTTAGAGAATTAAATAACGTTGAGTAAAGCGTTTCCAGCTCAGCCAGTTTTGTGCATTGATTCTTGCGCATTTTGGAGGAAAAGCTATCCGTGAAATCTTTGATCATTCCCTTTACCGACATCCATATTATTCTGGGGTCTTGCACCGAGTTTGCATTCTCCCGTTGGAATACTATAAGAGCTTCTTTGAGTTGTGTAATGAATTCCTTGTTATTAAGCAGCAACGAGTTAAATCGCCATCTTGGGGCTCGGGAGGATAGTATACCAAATGTACCTTTAAGGAGTAAATAACAGTGATCTGATAGTGCGTTGGGTATCATTTCCACTTCATAATTATCAAATAGTCTCTGTGATGCAAAGACATAATCTATTCTGGATAGTGTATTATGTCTCGCAGATCGACAAGAGTACTTTCGGGTCGTGGGATTAAGTAACCGCCATAAGTCGTTTACACCTGTAATCTTCGACCAATCCTTTAATGCCTTCGATTAATTCTTTTGTTCGCTGGAAAAGGCGAGGTAAGATTTGTCCATCCTTGGGTTCCAGATGGCATTAAAATCCGCTCCTATTATAAATGAGTAATCGGGAATGTCTAACATTGCATTGGTTAGTGTAGTGAAGAAATCTTCTTCGTACAAATTTGGGGCGTATACCGCTATCAACGCTATTTTCCTGTTCTTATGTTCAATCTTAGCTATAGTTATCCGACCTTCTACATCAGACCATACTCCCTTTAGTACAATATTCAACTTACGTTTAACGACTATGGCTACACCCCGAGTTCTCGTACCAATAGAAGAGTGACTGATATTATGGTATGTGTTGTCCGCTAATTTATCTATGTCTTTTCCTAGAATGTGCGTTTCGCTTAGCAGAGCAATGTCCACATGTTCTTTTTTCATCAGTGTGAGCACGCTTTTGCGTTTGAGTTAGTTATTTATTCCCCCGGTGTTCCATATCATTATATTCAAACTAGCCATAGTCTATACATGTTGCATTGTAATTTTTGGTAATGCTTCTAGAGTGCGAGGCAATAATAGATATACATCCCACTAGTGAGGTCCCGTTGAGAGCTGAGCTTAAAAACATACATATAAAAATCCCCTACCCTTCCCTCCCACGAGAGTCGTACAGGAATGTGTTCCATGAACACAACCTTTGCGTATGACTCCCTCCCTTGCACCACCGGATATCCCAGAATGATCCAATTATCCTTAACATTCCTATGTATACCATAGGATCTAACACTCTAAATTCTACCATAAGTAGAATGTCGACTGTGGCTTGGCCACTTTCCCGTAAAAAAATAAAATAAATAAATAAATAAAAATTTAAATGATATTAGATATTATGCTTCTGAATGATTTCAGAATGATTTCAGCTAGGGGGAGCATGTACTGTATATGGAAAATTGTATTGGGGCCAGGTTGGAGCCTTGCGGGACGCCATAAGGGAGACCGGCTACAGTAGAGGAGTGGAAACCTAAGCTGACTGAGAATGTTCTCTGACTAAAAAGGGAGGCAAACCAGTTTAGGACCACCCCACCTACAGTATACCCAGCCGGCATTTAAGACGGTCGAGCAGAATGGGATGCTCAACCGTATCACAGGCGGCGGTGAGGTCTAGGAGGAGAAGAGTGGCGCTGCTGCCCGAGTCAACGGTGAGCACCAGGTCATTATAGATCTTAAGTAGTGCTGATTCAGTGCTGTGAGCTGGGGTGTAAAGTACTTGAGTAATTGTACTTCGTTACAATACTTAAGTACTGTTTTGGGGGATTTGTACTTTACTCTAGTATTATTAGGTTTGTATACTTGTACTTTTACTCAATTACGTTTCAGAAGAAAAAAAACATACTTTTTACTCCTTACATTTATAATGCAGACCTACAAAGTACAAAGTACAAATCTCGCAGGTCCAACTATTTTAATTAGTATATTTGTTGTGAAGGGCCAGATTAAACCGAATATATATATTTATTTATATTTATATATATATTTAATTATATTTGTATATTCTCTAATATTCCCTGATATCCCTTGTATATTCCTTGTACAATATGCATTGCATATCCATTCTAGCCTACTGAACATCCCATAATAGTCTCCATTCTACTATTGGTCGAGACCTTGGTGCCAGGCTGCCATACCCCCCAGACCCAGTTCAAACGTACCGCTCAACATGTACGAACAAGTCCTAGTGCCGCGTAGGAATCTGGCTACCGCACCACTAACGGTACTATTTGTTCATAGTGCGTATATATACTGCGCTACTAAAGTAGGACTTCCTTTTAGTCCAGTTTCTTACCCTCCAATAGAGTCACAGACGTAAAGCCTCCCCGCGACGCCACGTGTGGGAGTAAGGCCAAGTTCGGCCTACCATCGGTATTGAGACATCGTGTATATTAATATTTGAATAGTCATATTTGGCACTATATCGTCGAGTTGGACGTAGTCTATTAAGCTAATAATAGTCTATTAATATATAGTGCTTCGTACGGTGAGAATACTATCGTAGTCAGTACCCCATCGTTTCGGGCAGAGAACTGGCTGCTTATCCAGGGTGGCCGACCCCATGTGAGGCTGCACCCAAGGAGCCCCAGAGCCGACGAGCGAGTGGACCTGCATACCGGATTATTCTACCGACGACAGCCCGCCTTCCCAGGCACGGATTATGCTTTGTATACAGTGATTATTCTATGGATAAAGACCAACACTGCCGTGTGTTGGAAAACCCCCCCCTGGAGAGGACGACAGGTGAGGAGACGCTCTACACGACGAGGTCGCTTCACGTCTCTCCATCGTGGACCGAAGGAAGCCGGCCCACAGAGAGTCCAACTGCTTTCATCTGTGGATCGAGGATCGCTGAGGCACCGAGCCGCACAACCGTGGGTTCTCCCAGGATACCCTCGGCCAGACGGATACAGCCAGACTCTACCCCCCCCCCCTTCTCCAGTTGTCTTACAAGCGACCGGAATTCCCCCCTAGTGTATCCAGTTCTATAATCATTAAAGTATCATTGCTGTTATTCCTTAACTATTCCAGGTCGTATATTTACCGCCTGCGCCACCAGAGATTGGACGTTCTCTATTGATATACCGACGAATACTCTTGCCATAAAAGTGCATACTAATTCCCATTCATAAATGTGATTGATTTGATTAAGTGCTTGCTCTACACACCATCGCTGTGTAGAAATAAAGACCTATTTCTAATTCGTACATTTGTGTTGGATCCGTTTCATCTACGTGACAGTGTTCATCATAATATATTTATGCCGAGTACTGGGTGGCCGAATATTAAGTACAAAGGTAGTGGTAGTAAGTATCATATCTAGTAATACAGTCAGGGAATTGTACCCCTCAGTTAAAATTGGTCCTTCGAGCTGGAGGGTAATTAGTGTAATATTAATATAGTGTTATTAATATTGAAATGGCCTATGATGAACACTCCACGAAACGATCCTCCTAACCAACGCCCGCAGCGCGAACGACGGCTCCCTCAGTACTTAGAGGCTTACGCTGTCAGTCAACAACCTAGTCTTCTACTAACAGTAAACGCGGTAAAACTAGAAAGTAAAAGTATGTCTAACCCCAACGCCCAGACTACCCCGACCATAGAGGCCCCTACGGGTTCTAATGTGACTGACCAAGTTCACGGTGGGGACCAGTGGGAACCAGACATGACTTCACACCCCGCCAGTACTGAAGAAGTAGTCCCCGATGAGTCCCGGTAGGAATACAACGCTACCGAGAGAGAACTCGGCACGGAAGAAGACGGGGAGAGCACCGTGGAGATAGAGCTCCAAGGCTCCGCAAGGAGTACCCCGAGGGAAGGCTCCCCTATACAACCGCCTTCCCCCAGCGAGGCAGAGAGGACCCTACAGCAGGCCTTCCTCATCAGCCTGAACGCCGCTGCTGAACGCGACCGACTGCAGATCCAGCAGCGGAGCGAAGAAGAGCATATACGTCTAGAAATAAGACGCATTCAGAGGGAAGAGAATGTGGCCCGAGACCGAGCAGACAGCCAGCGAGCAGCTGCTGGTGCTCTACGGGACGCAAAGCGCGACAGACAGCAAGCGCAACTAATAGAACAGCTGATCAGACGGACAACACCCCCTCCCTCCGCCAGAGGCTCCAGGAACTCGTCTAGACACACCTCCAGGGCGGCATCCCCTAGCCGAGTAAACAACCCTGAACTTGACCAACAGACGAGGTCTATACCCCCCACAGACCACCTCCCCCCACCGGTCCAAGCGAGACCTAGCAACCGGGAAGGAGCAGCATATCCTGTGGAGAGGCTAAATCAGAGACTACAAGCACTGGATGACCTAACTGAAGACGAAGAGGAAGAGGAGGAGAACCACGCCCGACGACAGCACAGTACTCTACCGGACCAGGAGGTCCGGTACAGCCCAGGCTATACTCCCGCGGAGCTGCGCTACAGACCCCCGACTCTATACACGGGTGAGCACGACGCACGACCCGCACCGAGGAACAGCACCTGGACAAGCGGGCCATGGTACACTGCCGGTACCAGCCCATACCAAGGAGCGGGAGGAGACTCGCCTAGGAGGCCTCTCCCCCAACGCTCGCCGATGTATCCACAGTCAGCGTCATACATTGGCACGCCTATGGTACCCGACTTCACCCAAGAGAACCGGGCCCAGTATACAGAACTCCGCATGTGTCTGGAGACCATGTTGGTGGATGTATTGGATGAACGCCATAAATACGCCATCCTACTGAAGCACTTAAAGGTACCCCGCGCACATAATATAGCGCTCGCCTACGCGACTTCCACCACCCCATACACAGCAGCGCTGGTAGCATTGGACCAGAGGTATGGGCGCATATGGGATTACGTGATCCAGGAGATCCGACACATCGACCGCTTACCCCCAGCAATAGACAATCGAGCACTGGACGACCTGTCCATCAGAGTGCAGTCCCTGGTAGGGATGTTGGGAGCGCAGAGAGAG
Organism: Notolepis coatsorum; assembly: GCF_963971535.1. Taxonomy (NCBI): domain Eukaryota; kingdom Metazoa; phylum Chordata; class Actinopteri; order Aulopiformes; family Paralepididae; genus Notolepis; species Notolepis coatsorum. The sequence continues at coordinate 125,346 of NW_028172860.1, read as the reverse complement.
AAGGGGAGGCATGAACTTTACGCCAACTCAAATGTGGAAAGGATCTTGGAGAAGCTGCCGCCCGCTCGACAGGAGCGTTTTAGGCGGCAGAGAGACCACCGAGACCCGAATGGCCCCGAACCGAACCTCCTCGATCTAGCAGACTTCCTGGCGAGAGAAGTCAGCAGCCTACGGCTAGATACATTCGGACGGAGCACCCCTGGCTCCAGAGAAGGAACCAGACGACTAAATGATGGAAGAAGACCGGTGACTGTGATGCACGAATCGGAGTCAGTACCGAGCAGCAGGAGCCACAGTACCCCCTCCAGAACGGAGAAGTGGAAGATAGTGTGCCCCTACTGTGAGAAAGAACACTGGCTAGCGCAACGTGACTCCTTCCCCAAGCTGAACGCGGAGGAAGCAAGTCAATGGATAAAGTCCAACAAGCGCTGTTTTCGCTGTGCGCGCTCACACATGGCAGCCGAATGCCGCTTAAAGAAAAGGTGCACCAAGTGCGATGGAGCCCATCTGGACATACTTCACGACAGTAACAGACGGCGCCCTTCACCCGCACCATCCAGCAGCAAAGCGAGCGTCATGTACATCGATCCCGCCAGCAGCAGTGGAGCCCGAGTACTCCTAAAAGTAGTGCGTGTGACACTAAGCTACCAGAATAAAGTCCTGGACACTTACGCCGTCCTCGATGACGGGTCAGAGAAGACCCTTCTGCTCGCCTCCGCTGCGGCCCAGCTAGGGCTGCGGGGAAGCGAAACCCAAATGACAATTCGGACAATAAGACGAGATTTGAAGACGATAAAGGGCGAGAATGTCTCATTCTCTATCGCAGCAAGCGGCCAGCCTGAGCGACGGTACCAGATTACAGACGCTTTCACCAGCCAAGAAATAGGACTGTCGCGGTACACATACCCCGTCGCCAAGCTGATGGAGAAATATGCACATCTGCGCAAGTTACCGATCCCGCTCATAGACAATGCTATGCCGACCCTGTTGATAGGCTCCGACCATGCAGACCTCATTGTCCCGATAGACCGGGTTCATACCGGACCCCGAGGCTGTCCTGCAGCAGTCGAGACCCGTTTGGGATGGACTCTCCAAGGCCCGCTCGCCAAATCTCTCAACCGAAATACAGCCACTAGATGTCTCCACTCCCGAGTCACAGAGGGAGAAACCGCACTCCTGCAACACGTAGAGCGGCTATGGACCTTGGAACAAATGCCCTTTAAGAACGGAAAGAAAGACATTCGCTCTAAAGATGACATTTACGCCATTCACCTCCTCGAGACAGGGACCAAGAGAGTCCCGGTCAACGGCGTGTTGAGATACGCCACGCCACTCCTGCGGCGAGAAGGAATGCCTACTTTCCACGCCAAGACAGACGCCACAGAACGGTACCTCCTGAACACGGAGCGGCGCTTAGCCAAGAACCCCGCCCAAGAGAGTGTATACTGCGCCGAGATTGAGAAGCTCATCACAGCGGGACACGTCACAAAGATGGACATTAAAGAGGCTGACCAGACCACTGAATCGTGGTACGTGCCTCACCACAAGGTCCATCACAACGGTAAAGACCGCATAGTATTTAACTGCAGCTACCAGATCGGATCCCAAAATCTGAATAAAGAGTTGCTGCCCGGTCCCACACTCGGCCCCCCCCCTTGGCGTTCTACTCCGCTTCCGCCAGGAAAAGGTGGCCATCAGCGGGGACATTAAAGGAATGTTCCTGCAGGTGAGATTAGTAGAGGAGGACAAGCCCCTGTTGCGGTTCCTATGGAGAGAGAAGCCAGGAGATGAGCACCCAGCCATCTACCAATGGGAAGTCCTCCCCTTCGGAACGACGTGCAGCCCCTGCTGTGCTACATTTGCACTACAGAAACATGTAGCAGAGGACCCAGCGGCGGACGAAGAGGTCCGACACAGCGTAAAGAACAGCTTCTACGTAGACAACTGTCTACAAAGCCTTTCAACCCAGGAAGAAGCCGAGGCTCTCCTGATTAAACTCCGCGCCTCATTGATCAAAGGCGGCTTTGATCTCAGGCAGTGGGCCAGCAGCGATCCGCAAGTACTGCGCAGCCTCTCCTCCGAGGACAAGGCAGCCAGCAGCGAGACCTGGATGGCTACAATCCCGGGAGAAGCCCAGGAGATGACCCTGGGATTGGTGTGGCGATTCAAAACAGATTCGCTTCACTACAGACACAAGCCCCTGACTACGGAGCAGGGAAGGCCGGCGGCGGCGCCGACCACCAGACGGAGTGTGTACACAACACTCGCCCGACAATATGACCCGCTAGGATGTATTCTACCGTACACCACCAGGGCAAAAATGATTGTACGAGCATTGTGGGACAAGGACCAGGGCTGGGACGACCCCATTCCCGCACACCTTGCATCCACCTGGAGAGAGTGGGAGATGGAGCTCCACTCACTCCCAGGCGTTAATATGCGCCGAAGCTACTTCCCACCCACGGTGAGGCCAGAGACATGTAAAATGGACTTACACGTCTTCAGTGACGCCTCAGAGGTCGCATACGGATCAGTAGCCTACTTGCGGGCCCAAGAAGAGGGGGGAGAGATCTACATAGCATTTGTCCTCGCCCGCTCGAGAATAGCCCCACGCAAGCAACAATCTATCCCACGCCTAGAGCTCTGCGCAGCCCTAGCCGGAGCGCACCTAGCCACGCTCATCCAACGTGAGCTCACCATACCGGTGTCTAGAACAATCCTGTGGTCAGATTCCACGACAGTACTCGCCTGGATCAAATCGGATTCATGCAAGTACAAAGTCTTCGTGGGAGTCAGAGTCACCGAGATTCAAGACTTAACCGAAGAGTTAACCGGAGAAACAGAGTGGCGCTACGTTGATACAAAACAGAACCCAGCTGACGTCATCACCCGGGGAATGCCCCTAGATGACCTCACCCGTCGCAATGTCTACAGTGACGGCCCAGCATTCCTAAAGCTCCCGGAAGGAGAGTGGCCCACGCCTATCCCGAGGGAAGCCAGTCAGGAGGAGGCTGAGAATAAGAAGCCTGTGTTCTGTGGATTGAGCACTGTTATCTCCGCAGACCCCAACATAGATGATTGCACTACCATAGAGAGTGCACAACAAAGGACATTCCTACTGCACTACCTACCGTCTCTACAGACCCGCCAGAAGTGGGTAAAGGAGAGAGACAATTTGACAGAAGGAACAGTCGTCATGATTATTGATCAATCACTGCCCAGAACTATGTGGCCGGCCGGCCGCGTAAGCAAAGTGATCACCGGTGCCGACGGCAAGGTCCGAGCAGCTGAAGTGCTTGTCCAGGGTCGCACTTACACCCGTCCCGTGGCGAGGCTCATAGAACTGCCCCGACTCCCAGACACAATCGATGATGACCATGACCCTATAACCCTATGACTTTGTGAAGTTGACTGACCCCTACAGCAAACCCTTATGTGTAAATAGACAACGCGATTAATCTGTCTCTGCTTAACTGATTAGGTCTGGGACCAATCAGGGGGTGGCTGTTGTGAAGGGCCAGATTAAACCGAATATATATATTTATTTATATATATATATTTAATTATATTTGTATATTCTCTAATATTCCCTGATATCCCTTGTATATTCCTTGTACAATATGCATTGAATATCCATTCTAGCCTACTGAACATCCCATAATAGTCTCCATTCTACTATTGGTCGAGACCTTGGTGCCAGGCTGCCATACCCCCCAGACCCAGTTCAAACGTACCGCTCAACATGTACGAACAAGTCCTAGTGCCGCGTAGGAATCTGGCTACCGCACCACTAACGGTACTATTTGTTCATAGTGCGTATATATACTGCGCTACTAAAGTAGGACTTCCTTTTAGTCCAGTTTCTTACCCTCCAATAGAGTCACAGACGTAAAGCCTCCCCGCGACGCCACGTGTGGGAGTAAGGCCAAGTTCGGCCTACCATCGGTATTGAGACATCGTGTATATTAATATTTGAATAGTCATATTTGGCACTATATCGTCGAGTTGGACGTAGTCTATTAAGCTAATAATAGTCTATTAATATATAGTGCTTCGTACGGTGAGAATACTATCGTAGTCAGTACCCCATCGTTTCGGGCAGAGAACTGGCTGCTTATCCAGGGTGGCCGACCCCATGTGAGGCTGCACCCGAGGAGCCCCAGAGCCGACGAGCGAGTGGACCTGCATACCGGATTATTCTTTATATTTTATTTTTTTATTCTTTTTTAAACAAACATATAAACAAACATGACAACACACGATAAGATATACAAGCATTAATTGTCAGGGCACATCCAATGGGATCACCTTTTGGTTAGTTGTTTTATATAAGATATACCCATAATACCTGTTATCTAAAAAAAAAAACCTACATACATATGCTCAGCTCGAACCCCCCCCCCCCCGGACCCCACCTTGAGAAGTACCTCCACTATCCCTCGCACCTAACCAGACACTACCATTATAAGCTAGCTTTTATTCTCTCCACCACTTCTAACCACATTGACATTTTGGATTCATTGAGACCCAGAATTCTTGCTGTAGATATTTCATGGTAAATTACATCGAGATATGTAAGAAACCAAACTTTACTCTACCGGATTATTCTACCGACGACAGCCCGCCTTCCCAGGCACGGATTATGCTTTGTATACAGTGATTATTCTATGGATAAAGACCAACACTGCCGTGTGTTGGAAAACCCCCCCCTGGAGAGGACGACAGGTGAGGAGACGCTCTACACGACGAGGTCGCTTCACGTCTCTCCATCGTGGACTGAAGGAAGCCGGCCCACAGAGAGTCCAACTGCTTTCATCTGTGGATCGAGGATCGCTGAGGCACCGAGCCGCACAACCGTGGGTTCTCCCAGGATACCCTCGGCCAGACGGATACAGCCAGACTCTACCCCCCCCCCCTTCTCCAGTTGTCTTACAAGCGACCGGAATTCCCCCCTAGTGTATCCAGTTCTATAATCATTAAAGTATCATTGCTGTTATTCCTTAACTATTCCAGGTCGTATATTTACCGCCTGCGCCACCAGAGATTGGACGTTCTCTATTGATATACCGACGAATACTCTTGCCATAAAAGTGCATACTAATTCCCATTCATAAATGTGATTGATTTGATTAAGTGCTTGCTCTACACACCATCGCTGTGTAGAAATAAAGACCTATTTCTAATTCGTACATTTGTGTTGGATCCGTTTCATCTACGTGACAGTGTTCATCATAATATATTTATGCCGAGTACTGGGTGGCCGAATATTAAGTACAAAGGTAGTGGTAGTAAGTATCATATCTAGTAATACAGTCAGGGAATTGTACCCCTCAGTTACAATATTTGTTTCTCTGGTCGAACTAACGTTAACATTATTAACGCACTTTATTTAAAAACAGACAATCAAATCCCCATGAATGGAAAATGAACCCGCCCATACCTATGCTGATTGGTCCTTGTGCAAGACTAGAAAGCGGGGATCTTTGATTAAACACCCGCTATCAGAAGAATAGTCAGAAAAAAAGTTTTAACTTTAACTTTTTAGTACTTAAGTACATTTAAAAGTAGAAACTTTTTTGTGTTTTTAGCCAGATACTCTGACTTTTACTTGAGTACGATTTTGAGACGGTACCCATACTTTCACTTAAGTATAATTTCTGGGTACTTTTTACACCCCTGCTGAAACCTGACTGGAACTTATCAATACATTTGTTATGATCTAAGTATGGAAGGAGCTGTGACAGGACTACCTTTTTTAAGATCTTAGCTAGGAAAGGTAGTTTAGAAATGGGCCTGTAGTTACTGAGTGTGGCAGGGTCAATGGTAGTTTTTTTTAGGTGTGGCTCAACCATGGCATGCTTGAGGTAGGAGGGGATGGACCCAGAGGTTATGGAGTTAATAACAATAGCAAGGATGCTGGGTCCCAGGGCCGGACTGGGGAAATAATTCATACCGGGAGATATAGCGCGAAATTATAGCCCCAGTCAGTCAGGTTTAAGCGGGGGGTCTGGGGGTCCCCCACCAGGATTTTTTTTGTTACAAAGACTTAATTTCCTGCATTCTGGTGAATTTTAGTGCATGTGAATCACAAACTAATGAGCCAACAATTGCTTAGTACAATGTACTGTTATGAACCTCAAATAAAACTGCTGTGGCACTAGCAATGCTACTCTCTCCACCTTCAAAAAGAAAAAAGCAAGAGCACAACATATTTGTCTATTTACTATTATAATACAGTTAACCACTCTCTCCACCTATTCAAACAGAGCAAGAGCACAATACCATATTCACTTTACTGATGCACTACCCATCAACAGTTAAAATAGCCCTTACACAAACATTAAATAACAGACCTTTCATTATTACAAAACTACCTGGCTCACTGCCTGGCTGTTACAGTATTCTGAGTGCCATCTGCCATTCCATTCGCCGCCTCCACTGTCAATCAGTTGTATCGCCTGGTCCCGCCTCCACCAATCACAAGCGGCAGCACGGCTCCATTGTGTGTGTGTGATCCGAGGGAGAGAGTCAGATAGTTCTCCAACTCTGTCGCAGACAGTGAAATCCTGGTTGTTCCCCACCCACCTAGGTTATCTAACTATCGCGCCGCCGCCACAACTAGAAACAATGACCTGGCAAAAAAAAAAAATTATTATAAAAAAATAATAATTATAATATATTTTTTTAATCTTTTTTTTTTTTTTTTTTTTTTATCTGTGCAGGCCAGGCCACCGGGAAAACTCCCGGTGCTCCCGATGGCCAGTCCGGGCCTGCTGGGGCCCAGTGTGTCAAGGCTGTCTTTTAGGAGACAGGTTGGGACAGTGTCAAGGGGATACATAACAGATTTCAGTGAGAGATGCTAGGGAGATGGGTTCAAAGCTGTTGAGTTGGGCAACACATATTGGGGGGTTCGGGGGTTGGGGTGAGGGTGGAGGGCAGGATGCTGGACCTAATTGTTTCCACCTTACTGATGAAGAAGTTGAGCAGCTCCTCACATTTGGAGGGAGATACATCAGTACAGGGAGCAGGGGCGGGAACAAATATTCTGGGGTTATGACAATTTATGGAAATCAAATCAGAGAAATACTTTACTCTTGCCACTTTGACTCCCTGTCGGTAATTCCTGAGGTGGTCTTTCAGAAGGTCAAAATGTATTTGGAGCTTTCTTCCATCTGTGCTCAGCTTGTCTGGACAGTCTCCTTAGGTCACGGGTGGTGTCGTTAAGCCAGGGTTGGGGTTCCGGCTTGGGCTTTTTTACTTTGAGTGGAGCGACAGAGTTAAGTATGGAGGAACAGGTTGAAGTAAACATAGTGATAAGCATCTCTGTGTTATCCCTTTCACTGTTAATGGTTAACCCTTTCACTGCGACAATACACAGAATGTTAACCCTTTCACTGCCACACAACAGCAGGTTAACCCTTTCACTGCCACACTACAGAAGGTTAACCCTTTACTATCACACTACCAACGGTAACCGGATCAACAGACACCAGTAGAGGACCAACAGGCACCAGTAGAGGATCAACAGACACCAGTAGAGGATCAACAGACACCAGTAGAGGACCAACAGACACCAGTAGAGGACCAACAGGCACCAGTAGAGGATCAACAGACACCAGTAGAGGATCAACATACACCAGTAGAGGACCAACAGGCACCAGTAGAGGACCAACAGACACCAGTGGAGGATCAACAGGCACCAGTAGAGGATCAACATACACCAGTAGAGGACCAACAGGCACCAGTAGAGGACCAACAGACACCAGTAGAGGATCAACAGGCACCAGTAGAGGATCAACATACACCAGTAGAGGACCAACAGGCACCAGTAGAGGACCAACAGACACCAGTAGAGGATCAACACGGCACCAGTAGAGGATCAACATACACCAGTAGAGGACCAACAGGCACCAGTAGAGGACCAACAGACACCAGTAGAGGATCAACAGGCACCAGTAGAGGACCAATAGGCACCAGTAGAGGACCAACAGGCACCGAGTAGAGGACCAACAGGCACCAGTAGAGGATCAACAGACACCAGTAGAGGATCAACATACACCAGTAGAGGACCAACAGGCACCAGTAGAGGACCAACAGACACCAGTAGAGGATCAACAGGCACCAGTAGAGGACCAACAGGCACCAGTAGAGGATCAACAGACACCAGTAGAGGATCAACAGGCACCAGTAGAGGATCAACAGGCACCAGTAAGAGGACCAACAGGCACCAGTAGAGGACCAACAGACACCAGTAGAGGATCAACAGGCACCAGTAGAGGACCAACAGGCACCAGTAGAGGACCAACAGACACCAGTAGAGGATCAACAGAGTCCCCTGTCAGATATAACCAGACTCACCAACCTAACCCTGAGTTAATGGTGGAATGCCGGCTTCAAAAGAACACTGACCCTTTCATCTCGCCCCCCCCCCCCCCCCCACCCCCCAGCCTAAGAGTGGTAATCAGACACACATACAAACAAACACACACACGCACACACAACGCACACACACACAAATGTACAGACACAGGTAATGGAATTCAACCTGACGAAAACACCCTGTGTAACCATAGAGAGAGGGAGGGAGAGAGAGAGAGAGAGAGAGAGAGAGAGAGACGAGAGAGAGAGAGAGAGAGGACGAGAGAGTGAGAGAGAGAGAGGAGAGAGAGAGAGAAGAGAGAAGAGAGAGAGAGGAGAGGATAGAGAGATGGAGGCGAGAAAGAGAGAGAGAAGACATTCATTTCTCTGATGAAAGGAGGGAGCAAGCAAATCCTAAGGGAGAGGAGGGGGAAATGACAAATCTGCAGGCAGCAGATAAACATAGAGGGAGAGAGAGAGAGAGAGAGAGAGAGAGAAGAGAGAGAGAGAGAGAGAGAGAGAGAGAAGAGAGGAGAGAGGAGAGAGAGAGAAGAGAGAGAGAGAGAAGAGAGAGAGAGAGAGAGAGAGAGAGAGAGAGGAGGGAATAGGAGGGAATAGGAGAGTGGAAGAGATGCCTACGGAGGGAGTTGAAAGGAGGGTAAAAAGAAAAAAAAACAGCAACAGGCTGAGCCGGTGGACTTAGATGCTCTGATCAGACCCTGACCACTAAAACCCCTGGAGGACACAACAGCATGTGTGGAGAGAGAGAGAGGGCCAGGCCAGACCAGACCAGACCGCACCAGAACCTAAACCCTGCTCTAACATAGCCACACTGATATTACCAACCCTTAAAGGAACACTCCATTGGCAATCTTCTGCCAGAGTCTGACACGACTCTGTGTGTGAGAGAGGCCCAGGTGCATGCTAGCCTACAGCGTAGCACAGAGAGAGACCCAGGTGCCTGCTAGCCTACAGCGTAGTACAGAGAGAGACCCAGGTACATGCTAGCCTACAGCGTAGCACAGAGAGAGACCTGGGGCTCCACATCTCAGAAGACCTGACATGGACAACACACATAGACTTAGTCGTAAAAAAGGCAAAGCAGCGCCTCTACCACCTGAGACAGTTAAGGAAGTTCAGAGTATCAGGGAATATACTCCAGTCCTTCTACTCCGGAGCTGTAGAGAGCATCTTGACTGGAAACATCACTGCCTGGTATGGAAACAGCAAGGCACAGGATAAGAAGGCCCTACAGAGAGTGGTGCGCTCAGCTGAGCGTACTACGGGTATTGCACTACCACCCCTGCAGGTCTTATATAACAAGAGGTGCAAATCCAGAGCCTGCAGAATAATGAAAGACCCTCACCACCCCAACAACAGCCTGTTCAAGCTGTTGCGGTCAGGCAAGCGCCTACGGTCACACGCTGCAAGAACAGAGAGACCCCGGCTCAGCTTCTTCCCCCAGGCCATCAGAACACTGAACACTGAACTCTCCACTCACAAGTACACATGAACATACACATGAGCACACACAGACACACACACACACACAACACACACACACACACACACACACACACACACACACACACACACACACACACACACACACACACACACACACACACACACACACACACACACACACACACACACACACCACACACACACAACACTCATGCGTCAACCGCTAAAACTATCACTTAAACAAAATGTCACTTTAAAAAAAAGATAATAGAAAGTCACTTTAAAGGAAGGAGGTTGTAAAGTGTCACAGCCAACTAAGTGACACTGGGTATGACATCCTGATCTTATATATGATTATGGGGAATGTCTGTAGATTCTTCCTGGACAATGGAATAGAAACACGTTATGTGTAAACACATTTTAAGTGCCACAAGTCGACGAGTGACACTTTGTATAAAATTCATATGTTTATTATATATGATTGAAGCTATGTATATGACCTGTATACTCTTTATACACTTATAAAACTATGTTACAGTTAATGTGCAGTCGGAGTGAAGAGCAGGCCTGAGCTGAGAGCAAGTCGGCACAGTTTAACCCTGTCCTGTCTGCATAAAATAAAACCAGTATGTGCATATATATATGTACACTGTATACTATATATGTGCTGTATTATACATGTATGTGTATACACATACATGTACCATGTACATGTACTATCCACTATGTACTGTGTACTATGTACTCATGCTGGAGAGTCTCCCTCCCTCCTCTCCGGTGTCTCCATAGAAGGGGCCGGTGTCTGTGAAAGGGGAGTTAACCTGAGGGATGTGGCCCTGAGGCTGCAACAGCAGAGGAGAGGGAGCTGTAATGTTAACCCTTTCAGACGGGAAGGGTTGCTGGTTGAAAACCAGGGAGTCTTGAATCTATAGAGGGAGATCTTAAAAAAGAAACTATATAACAATTAAATGTTTGATGTGTACAGTAAAAGTTTTCAAAATGGCATGCTTATAAATTGAGTGTCAGTAGAGAATAATACTAACAGAATAATGTGTAAAAACTGTTTGTCTGGGGGGATCCTTAAGAGATAACTATGGAGAGGCCTCGTACATGGTACGATATCACGTGGTCACCACAGACAAAGCCGTTGTCTGTTTAGAAGGAAAAAGGGACTTTCTGTTACTTAAAAATCACTAGGTAACTAGCGGTAACGATAGTACAAAGAAGGAGGAGTCCATAACGAATTATGTATTGTATGTTGGTTTGCTAAACAGAAATGACGACCATTTGACATCACTGTGTTTAGACCAATCAGAAATACGATACAATATCAAATAAAAGAGACGAATGGTGCTCGACACTGGGCACAAGCCGTGCATGATGAGATGTTTTGTTCTGTGCTTATTTTAAACTGAATTGGGTGCTTTCCACTTCAGTATCTTTTTGTAACTAGCTTTTTCTAATTAAAATTACCTCTTTATAAATATGATTTGTATCCTTTCTTCTGACCAGACGACCAGACGACCGGGTAAGCATGAAATGTGTTTTGCCTTGTAACTTCACCCCATGCATTTTTGATTAATGATGTAAAATAGAATAAGTGGCTTTATCCCTGCATTAAGGACTAAAGGTGGATTCTGTATAATGGGATTATCAAGTAAAGCCATATAGTGATAATACGTGTACTTAGGAGACATATGATTATGTATTAATGTAAAATAGAATAAGTGGCTTTATCCCTGCATTAAGGACTAAAGGTGGATTCTGTATAATGGGATTATCAAGTAAAGCCATATAGTGATAATACGTGTACTTAGGAGACATATGATTATGTATTAATGTAAAATAGAATAAGTGGCTTTATCCCTGCATTAAGGACTAAAGGTGGATTCTGTATAATGGGATTATCAAGTAAATCCATACAGTGATAATACATGTTACGGATAAGGAAAATGGACCTCCTCTAATTAAAGAGAGCCCGTCCCAGTGCAAATAAAATAAAAGATTCCGCAACTTCAATCACTCGACCTAAGGTCGATGACTGACGGGGGTCGGAACGGTGCATTCGCTGTCTCTTGTCGGTCAGTGGTAACAACAACATTTTGTAGACTCGGTTGGTTCTGCGTGTCAACCACTTCACAGGACGCTGTTTGAGGTCAAGATAGGCAGACCAATGAGTTATGAAGTTATCGATCTGACCTAAGAGATGGCGTGGGCATTCAACATGGCGTCCCTGGCGATGTGCATTTATACTAACCAAAATAGGTGCTAAACGGCCGAAGAAGACAGGACTACTGTCAAAAGCCTCTGGAGTAAAATTAAATTACAGATTTGGCAAAAATTAAAGTAGAAAGCTCTACTGGCGACTCGAGTGGAAGGCTGTACTCGGGGATATCACAAATGAATAGAAAGCTCTATCTTGGTGATTAAAGCAACGTTTACTCACAACTAAAGGGTAACATAATGTTTATAGAGCTCTGGGGGGAGTTACAAGTGCAACATAATTTCGTGCTTTGCCCACAGGAAGAGAACTGGCCCTACCCAAGGCGAGGGCTCCCTAGCCCAGAGACACTGTTTGTAAGGAGCGGAGTGTGGATGTGAAGCGAAGTCAAAACGACCGTTCACAGAAAAGCGAGGGCTCCCTAGCCCAGAGACACTGTTTGTAAGGTGGGGAGACTGGATGTGAAGCGAAGTCAAAACGACCGTTCACAGAAAAGCGAGGGCTCCCTAGCCCAGAGACACTGTTTGTAAGGTGGGGAGACTGGATGTGAAGCGAAGTCAAAACGACCGTTCACAGAAAAGCGAGGGCTCCCTAGCCCAGAGACACTGTTTGTAAGGTGGGGAGACTGGATGTGAAGCGAAGTCAAAACGACCGTTCACAGAAAAGCGAGGGCTCCCTAGCCCAAAGACACTGTTTGTAAGGAGGAGAGACTGGATGTGGAGCGCAGTCAAAAAAGACCGTTCACAGGACTGCAAGCTAACTAGCTCGCCATCGGCTAACAAGCCAACGCTAGCTCAGGAGGAGCTAGCCCAGGAGATGCTAGCTCAGGAGGAGCTGGCACGCCAGAAGCTAGCTCAGGAGGAGCTAGCACAAGGGAAGCTAGCTCAGGAGGAGCTAGCACGAGAGAAGCTAGCTCAGGAGGAGCTGGCACGCCCAAAGCTAGCTCAGGAGGAGCTAGCACAAGAGAAGCTAGCTCAGGAGGAGCTAGCACGAGAGAAGCTAGCTCAGGAGGAGCTGGCACGACCAACGCTAGCTCAGGAGGAGCTAGCCCAGGAGATGCTAGCTCAGGAGGAGCTGGCACGCCAGAAGCTAGCTCAGGAGGAGCTAGCACAAGGGAAGCTAGCTCAGGAGGAGCTAGCACGAGAGAACCTAGCTCAGGAGGAGCTGGCACGCCCAAAGCTAGCTCAGGAGGAGCTAGCACAAGAGAAGCTAGCTCAGGAGGAGCTAGCACGAGAGAAGCTAGCTCAGGAGGAGCTGGCACGCCCAAAGCTAGCTCAGGAGGAGCTAGCACAAGAGAAGCTAGCTCAGGAGGAGCTAGCACGAGAGAAGCTAGCTCAGGAGGAGCTGGCACGACCAACGCTAGCTCAGGAGGAGCTAGCCCAGGAGATGCTAGCTCGGGAGGAGCTGGCACGCCAGAAGCTAGCTCAGGAGGAGCTAGCACAAGAGAAGCTAGCTCAGGAGGAGCTAGCACAAGAGAAGCTAGCTCAGGAGGAGCTAGCACAAGAGAAGCTAGCCCAGGAGAAGCTGGCACGGGTAGCTCAGGAGAGGCTGGCGCGGCAGATGCTAGCTCAGGAGAAGTTGGCACGGGTAGCTCAGAAGAAACTGGTGCAGCAGGTGCTAGCTCATGAGAAGCTGGCGCAGCAGATGCTCGCTCAGGAGATACAAGCACACAAGACGCTAGCTCGCATGTTGAGACATCTCAAAGGACTAGAGATCCCCGAAAGGGCCTCAATGGACCAACTGATGGAAAGAGAAGTAAGGACCCCCGGTCAAGATCCAGGGTATAAGATGGTGGAGAAACTAATCCCACAGGTGCGAGGCGGGAGCATGTCTCTCAATGATGCAGCAGGATCAGTCATGAATGGAACACCTATGCAAGGATCATGCTTACTGCTTGAAAAGCTATTCAGAGGAGTCCCAGGGGGTAACCCACTGGCAGCCCGATGCGCAGCATGGTCACAAGACCAGTTACGTATCGAATGTATGCTGTATGACCAAGCCAAAATGCTATCTGACAAAAGGGGGGCCTCCCAGGAGTTCCCCCCGAAAACAACCAAGGACAGAACAGGGAAAAGGAAGTACCAATACCTACCTGCAGACGAGTGGGCCGCACTAACCCCAGAACAGCAAGCAGAGGTGAGGACAACAAGGGAGGAATTTAGATCCCGGAAGAAGAATTACATATACCTACCTCCAGACGAGTGGGCCGCACTAACCCCAGAACAGCAAGCAGAGGTGAGGACAACAAGGGAGGAATTCAAAGCCCGGAAGGAGAATCAATAGTATCCTTACTCTCTGGGGCCCTGACACAAGTGACTCAAGCAAGTGCAAACTGCACTTGACATACAGCTCATCTGTCAAGAGGAATAATATAAAGTGTTATTGTCATTTAGGAAGAAACATGACATAGAATACTACATGCATTTTGTGTATATTCTAAGTATAATATGTAAAGATGACCAGTCCTTGCTCTAAACCCAGAGTAAAGTAAAGTGAATTTGTAATCTATTTCATTCGGAAGGGATTTCCTGACAGCAACCATTTGGTGGGTTAGCACCCTACCAGCCATATCAGCTGCATGAGATGTACACTCACCGGCGCCTATGGGTAAAAAATTGAGACTCTGCAAACTCTCATCAAGCTTAGCACCTTGACGCGGGGGGACAGAGCGAGCATCAGGGTCTCTGTATCCGACGGGCCTATCAGATTTGTGGGGACTTGGAAGCCTCAGCATACAGGACGCTGTGGTGCTTGGGCGGCCAAGTCACTGGTTTATAGGTCTGTCAAAACGGATTGGAGGTTCCGAGGCTAAGAACATAAGTTCAAGTGAGTTGGGCTTTATACTATTTAAATAGGTATCAAAAGCCGAAAGAATATGAACCGAAATGACTGCTGTCAGGTGCCTCTGGAGTAGAATTAATTACAGATTTGAAAAAACAAAACGTAGAAGGTTCTACTTAAAGAAAGAATCACGCTTAAAGTATATTTTTGTGATTACGGTAAAAAGGTTTACTCATGACTAAAAAGTTACGTAATGTTTTCTTACAGTCAAAAACGTAGAAGGTTCTACTTAAAGAAAGAATCACGCTTAAAGTATATTTTTGTGATTACGGTAAAAAGGTTTACTCATGACTAAAAAGTTACGTAATGTTTTCTTACAGTCAAAAACGTAGAAGGTTCTACTTAAAGAAAGAATCACGCTTAAAGTATATTTTTGTGATTACGGTAAAAAGGTTTACTCATGACTAAAAAGTTACGTAATGTTTTCTTACAGTCAAAAACGTAGAAGGTTCTACTTAAAGAAAGAATCACGCTTAAAGTATATTTTTGTGATTACGGTAAAAAGGTTTACTCATGACTAAAAAGTTACGTAATGTTTTCTTACAGTCAAAAACGTAGAAGGTTCTACTTAAAGAAAGAATCACGCTTAAAGTATATTTTTGTGATTACGGTAAAAAGGTTTACTCATGACTAAAAAGTTACATAATGTTTTCTTACAGTCAAAAACGTAGAAGGTTCTACTTAAAGAAAGAATCACGCTTAAAGTATATTTTTGTGATTACGGTAAAAAGGTTTACTCATGACTAAAAAGTTACGTAATGTTTTCTTACAGTCAAAAACGTAGAAGGTTCTACTTAAAGAAAGAATCACGCTTAAAGTATATTTTTGTGATTACGGTAAAAAGGTTTACTCATGACTAAAAAGTTACGTAATGTTTTCTTACAGTCAAAAACGTAGAAGGTTCTACTTAAAGAAAGAATCACGCTTAAAGTATATTTTTGTGATTACGGTAAAAAGGTTTACTCATGACTTGAAGTAACTGAATGCTTACTTAAAGTCAGAACTTAAGTAGAAAAAACTCTACTTTGTGAATAGCAGGCTGAAATAGCCATTGCGAATAGCAGGCTGAAATAGCCATTGCGAATAGCAGGCTGAAATAGCCATTGCGAGCAGGCTGAAATAGCCATTGCGAATAGGAGCGAATAGCAGGCTAACTAGCCATTGCTAACAGGACGAGGCTACTCACATGAACAGACAGGTATATGATAACCTTGGACATGCCGGAAGTAAGAGGATGTTGGTATACCTGAGAACTAACAACATTCTCATACCTAAAGCCAAACAAAGAGCGATAACAGTCCGAAAGGCCTGTGAACAATGTGCGCTGGTAAAGGTGCGCTGGTAAAGGGACAAAACCTGAACCAGTGCCACACTCTTAGACGGGGGGGGGGGGGGCTGTCCCCCGGAGTCAGCGGACGACGCAGCGGATGGCAAGAAGGAATATACTGACTCAGGTCAGAAATCGGAACTAGAGGAAGACCGGGATAGGTCAAGCTCCAGAGCATCCTCAAGGTCCTCATCTAGACCTCCCAGACCTCCCAGACCTCCCAGACCTCCCAGACCTCCCAGACCTCCCAGACCTCCTAGACCTCCCAGACCGGACAGAGAGACATCGGCCTGGACCCAGGTTACAGGGCGACGAGAGCCCCGAATGGACCTGAAAGAGAGAAAAGAAATGAGTCCTCTGTGGACTGTATCTGTGATGTCCTGCGAGGCCTACGGACAGGGTCACACGACCAGGCCAACCACACTTCAATAGAGGACTGCTGCTACAATTCTCGGGAACCCGTAGGGGTCGCCCGAGAAGTGACAAATCAACCTACCTCAAACTATGGGAGAGATCCAAGAGGTCAGAGGGGGTGACCCCAAGATGACCAAGATGACCAAGATGACCAAGATGACGAAGACGACAACAACCTGGGTGCATCGGCCGGGAAGTCTTCCCGCCGGATACCAAGCAACAACGTGACCCCTATCCTGTCGAGCCGTCCTGCCAGGGAACAACAGATGCAAGTCTTCCCGCCGGCTACCAGGGTAACAAGGCACCAAGATGGCAGAGGGGGTGTGGAGAGTCACAGCCACGTGACCCCACAATCGCCATCTCGTTCCCCAGTATAGACGCTATTAAGACAATGGAAAATGACCGACCAGGATGACAGAGGGGGTGTAAAGTGTCACAGCCAACTAAGTGACACTGGGTATGACATCCTGATCTTATATATGATTATGGGGAATGTCTGTAGATTCTTCCTGGACAATGGAATAGAAACACGTTATGTGTAAACACATTTTAAGTGCCACAAGTCGACGAGTGACACTTTGTATAAAATTCATATGTTTATTATATATGATTGAAGCTATGTATATGACCTGTATACTCTTTATACACTTATAAAACTATGTTACAGTTAATGTGCAGTTGGAGTGAAGAGCAGGCCTGAGCTGAGAGCAAGTCGGCACAGTTTAACCCTGTCCTGTCTGCATAAAATAAAACCAGTATGTGCATATATATATGTACACTGTATACTATATATGTGCTGTGTTGTGAAGGGCCAGATTAAACCGAATATATATATTTATTTATATATATATATTTAATTGTATTTGTATATTCTCTAATATTCCCTGATATCCCTTGTATATTCCTTGTACAATATGCATTGAATATCCATTCTAGCCTACTGAACATCCCATAATAGTCTCCATTCTACTATTGGTCGAGACCTTGGTGCCAGGCTGCCATACCCCTCAGACCCAGTTCAAACGTACCGCTCGACATGTACGAACAAGTCCTAGTTCCGCGTAGGAATTTGGCTACCGCACCACTAATGGGACTATTTGTTCATAGTGCGTATATATACTGCGCTACTAAAGTAGGACTTTCTTTTCAGTCCAGTTTCTTACCCTCCAATAGAGTCACAGACGTAAATCCTCCCCGCGATGCCACGTGTGGGAGTAAGGCCAAGTTCGCCTACCATCGGTATTGAGACATCGTGTATATTAATATTTGAATAGTCATATTTGGCACTATATCGTCGAGTTGGACGTAGTCTATTAAGCTAATAATAGTCTGTTAATATATAGTGCTTCGTGCTGTGAGAATACTACCGTAGTCAGTACCCCATCGTTTCGGGCAGAGAACTGGCTGCTTACCCAGGGTGGTTGACCCTATGTGAAGCTGCACCCGAGGAGCCCCAGAGCCGACGAGCGAGTGGACCTGTATACCGGGTTATTCTACCGACGACAGCCCGCCTTCCCAGGCACGGATTATGCTTTGGATACTTTGATTATTCTATGGATAAAGACCCCCGACACTACCGTGTGTTGGAACCCCCCCCCCTGGAGAGGACACAAGGTGAGGAGACGCTCTGCAAGACGAGGTCTCTCCACATCTCTCCCCCGTGGACCGGAGAGAGCCGGCCCACAAAGAGTCCACCTGCTTTCATCTGTGGTCCAAGGATCGCCGGCGCATTGAACGGCACTACAGTGGGTTCTCCTGGGATACCCTTGGCCGGACGAGGCAGCTGGATTCTACCCCCCCCCCCCCCCCCTCCTACTCCTGTCGGCTTACAATCGACCGGATTAACCCCCTCTAGTGTATCCAGCCTATAATCATTAAAGTATCATTGCTGTTATTCCTTAACTATTCCAGGTCGTATATTTACCACCTGCGCCTTCAGAGATTGGACATTATCTATTGATATACCGACGAATACTCCTTGCCATAAAAGTGCATACTATTTCAATTCATAAATGTAATTAAGTGATTAAGTGTTTAGTCTACACACCATCGCTGTGTAGGCAATAAAGACTTGTTTCTAATTCGTACATTTGTGTTGGATCCGTTTCATCTAAGTGAGAGTGT
Organism: Notolepis coatsorum; assembly: GCF_963971535.1. Taxonomy (NCBI): domain Eukaryota; kingdom Metazoa; phylum Chordata; class Actinopteri; order Aulopiformes; family Paralepididae; genus Notolepis; species Notolepis coatsorum. Next base: position 106,594 of record NW_028172860.1, on the reverse strand, counting down.
TCATGATAATATATTTATGCCGTGTACTGGGTGGCCGAATATTAAGTACAAAGGTAGTGGTAGTAAGTATCATATCTAGTAATACAGTCAGGGAATTGTACCCCTCAGTTACAATTGGTCCTTCGAGCCGGAGGGTAATTAGTGTAATATTAATATAGTGTTATTAATATTGAAATGGCCTATGATGAACACTCCACGAAACGATCCTCCTAACCAACGCCCGCAGCGCGAACGACGGCTCCCTCAGTACTTAGAGGCTTACGCTGTCAGTCAACAACCTAGTCTTCTACTAACAGTAAACGCGGTAAAACTAGAAAGTAAAAGTATGTCTAACCCCAACGCCCAGACTACCCCGACCATAGAGGCCCCTACGGGCTCTAATGTAACTGACCAAGTTCACGGTGGGGACCAGTGGGAACCAGACATGACTTCACACCCCGCCAGTACTGAAGAAGTAGTCCCCGATGAGTCCCGGGAGGAATACAACGCTACCGAGAGAGAACTCGGCACGGAAGAAGACGGGGAGAGCACCGTGGAGATAGAGCTCCAAGGCTCCGCAAGGAGTACCCCGAGGGAAGGCTCCCCTATACAACCGCCTTCTCCCAGCGAGGCAGAGAGGACCCTACAGCAGGCATTCCTCGTCAGCCTGAAAGCCTCTACTGAACGCGATAGACTCCAGGGTGAACGCGATCGATTGCAGATACAGCAACGGAGCGAAGAAGAGCACATACGCCTGGAAATAAGACGCATTCAGATGGAAGAGAATGTGGCCCGAGACCGAGCAGACAGCCAGCGAGCAGCTGCTGGTGCTCTACGGGACGCAGAGCGCGACAGACAGCAAGCGCAACTAATAGAACAGCTGATCAGACGGACAACACCCTCTCCCTCCGCCAGAGGCTCCAGGAACTCGTCTAGACACACCTCCAGGGCGGCATCCCCTAGCCGAGTAAACAACCCTGAACTTGACCAACAGACGAGGTCTATACCCCCCACAGACCACCTCCCCCCACCGGTCCAAGCGAGACCTAGCAACCGGGAAGGAGCAGCATATCCTGTGGAGAGGCTAAACCAGAGACTACAAGCACTGGATGACCTAACTGAAGACGAAGAGGAAGAGGAGGAGAACCACGCCCGAAGACAGCACAGTACTCTACCGGACCAGGAGGTCCGGTACAGCCCAGGCTATACTCCCGCGGAGCTGCGCTACAGACCCCCGACTCTATACACGGGTGAGCACGACGCACGACCCGCACCGAGGAACAGCACCTGGACAAGCGGGCCATGGTACACTGCCGGTACCAGCCCATACCAAGGAGCGGGAGGAGACTCGCCTAGGAGGCCTCTCCCCCAACGCTCGCCGATGTATCCACAGTCAGCGTCATACATTGGCACGCCTATGGTACCCGACTTCACCCAAGAGAACCGGGCCCAGTATACAGAACTCCGCATGTGTCTGGAGACCATGTTGGTGGATGTATTGGATGAACGCCACAAATACGCCATCCTACTGCAGCACTTAAAGGTGCCCCGCGCACATAATATAGCGCTCGCCTACGCGACTTCCACCACCCCATACACAGCAGCGCTGGTAGCATTGGACCAGAGGTATGGGCGCATATGGGATTACGTGATCCAGGAGATCCGACACATCGACCGCTTACCCCCAGCAATAGACAATCGAGCACTGGACGACCTGTCCATCAGAGTGCAGTCCCTGGTAGGGATGTTGGGAGCGCAAAGAGAGAAGGGGAAGTATGAACTTTACGCCAACTCAAATGTGGAAAGGATCCTGGAGAAGCTGCCGCCCGCTCGTCAGGAGCGCTTTAGGCGGCAGAGGGACCACAGAGACCCGAATGGCCCCAAACCGAACCTCCTCGATCTAGCAGACTTCCTGGCGAGAGAAGTCAGCAGCCTACGGCTAGATACATTCGGACGGAGCACCCCTGGCTCCAGAGAAGGAACCAGACGACTAAATGATGGAAGAAGATCGGTGACTGTGATGCACCAATCGGAGTCAGTACCGAGCAGCAGGAGCCACAGTACCCCCTCCAGAACGGAGAAGTGGAAGATAGTGTGCCCCTACTGTGAGAAAGAACACTGGCTAGCGCAATGTGACTCCTTCCCCAAGCTGAACGCGGAGGAAGCAGGTCAATGGATAAAGTCCAACAAGCGCTGTTTTCGCTGTGCGCGCTCACACATGGCAGCCGAATGCCGCTTAAAGAAAAGGTGCACCAAGTGCGATGGAGCCCATCTGGACATACTTCACGACAGTAACAGACGGCGCCCTTCACCTGCACCATCCAGCCGCAAAGCGAGCGTCATGTACATCGATCCCGCCAGCAGCAGTGGAGCCCGAGTACTCCTAAAAGTAGTGCGTGTGACACTAAGCTACCAGAATAAAGTCCTGGACACTTACGCCGTCCTCGATGACGGGTCAGAGAAGACCCTGCTGCTCGCCTCCGCTGCGGCCCAGCTAGGGCTGCGGGGAAGCGAAACCCAAATGACAATTCGGACAATAAGACGAGATTTGAAGACGATAAAGGGCGAGAATGTCTCATTCTCTATCGCAGCAAGCGGCCAGCCTGAGCGACGGTACCAGATTGCAGACGCTTTCACCAGCCAAGAAATAGGACTGTCGCGGTACACATACCCCGTCGCCAAGCTGATGGAGAAATATGCACATCTGCGCAAGTTACCGATCCCGCTCATAGACAATGCTATGCCGACCCTGTTGATAGGCTCCGACCATGCAGACCTCATTGTCCCGATAGACCGGGTTCATACCGGACCCCGAGGCTGTCCTGCAGCAGTCGAGACCCGTTTGGGATGGACTCTCCAAGGCCCGCTCGCCAAATCTCTCAACCGAAGTACAGCCACTAGATGTCTCCACTCCCGAGTCACAGAGGGAGAAACCGCACTCCTGCAACACGTAGAGCGGCTATGGAGCTTGGAACAAATGCCCTTCAAGAATGGAAAGAAAGACATTCGCTCTAAAGATGACATTTACGCCATTCACCTCCTCGAGACAGGGACCAAGAGAGTCCCGGTCAACGGCGTGTTGAGATACGCCACGCCACTCCTGCGGCGAGAAGGAATGCCTACTTTCCACGCCAAGACAGACGCCATAGAACGGTACCTGCTGAACACGGAACGGCGCTTAGCCAAGAACCCCGCCCAAGAGAGTGTATACCCCGCTGAGATTGAGAAGCTCATCACAGCGGGACACGTCACAAAGATGGACATTAAAGAGGCTGACCAGACCACTGAATCGTGGTACGTGCCCCACCACAAGGTCCATCACAACGGTAAAGACCGCATAGTATTTAACTGCAGCTACCAGATCGGATCCCAAAATCTGAATAAAGAGTTACTGCCCGGTCCCACACTCGGCCCCTCCCTACTCGGCGTTCTACTCCGCTTCCGCCAGGAAAAGGTGGCCATCAGCGGGGACATTAAAGGAATGTTCCTGCAGGTGAGATTAGTAGAGGCGGACAAGCCCCTGTTACGGTTCCTATGGAGAGAGAAGCCAGGAGATGAGCACCCAGCCATCTACCAATGGGAAGTCCTCCCCTTCGGAACGACGTGCAGCCCCTGCTGTGCGACATTTGCACTACAGAAACATGTAGCAGAGGACCCAGCAGCGGACGAAGAGGTCCGACACAGCGTAAAGAACAGCTTCTACGTAGACAACTGTCTACAAAGCCTTTCAACCCAGGAAGAAGCCGAGGCTCTCCTGATTAAACTCCGCGCCTCATTGATCAAAGGCGGCTTTGATCTCAGGCAGTGGGCCAGCAGCGATCCGCAAGTACTGCGCAGCCTCTCCTCCGAGGACAAGGCAGCCAGCAGCGAGACCTGGATGGCTACAATCCCGGGAGAAGCCCAGGAGATGACCCTGGGATTGGTGTGGCGATTCAAAACAGATTCGCTTCACTACAGACACAAGCCCCTGACTACGGAGCAGGGAAGGCCGGCGGCGGCGCCGACCACCAGACGGAGTGTGTACACAACACTCGCCCGACAATATGACCCGCTAGGATGTATTCTACCGTACACCACCAGGGCAAAAATGATTGTACGAGCATTGTGGGACAAGGACCAGGGCTGGGACGACCCCATTCCCGCACACCTTGCATCCACCTGGAGAGAGTGGGAGATGGAGCTCCACTCACTCCCAGGCGTTAATATGCGCCGAAGCTACTTCCCACCCACGGTGAGGCCAGAGACATGTAAAATGGACTTACACGTCTTCAGTGACGCCTCAGAGGTCGCATACGGATCAGTAGCCTACTTGCGGGCCCAAGACCAAGGGGGAGAGATCTACACAGCATTTGTCCTCGCCCGCTCGAGAGTAGCCCCACGCAAGCAACAATCTATCCCACGTCTAGAGCTCTGCGCAGCCCTAGCCGGAGCGCACCTAGCCACGCTCATCCAACGTGAGCTCACCATACCGGTGTCTAGAACAATCCTGTGGTCAGATTCCACGACGGTACTCGCCTGGATCAAATCGGACTCATGCAAGTACAAAGTCTTCGTGGGAGTCAGAGTCACCGAGATTCAAGACTTAACCGAAGAGTTAACCGGAGAAACAGAGTGGCGCTACGTTGATACAAAACAGAACCCAGCTGACGTCATCACCCGGGGGATGCCCCTGGATGACCTCACCCGTCGCAATGTCTACAGTGACGGCCCCGCATTCCTAAGACTCCCGGAAGGACAGTGGCCCATGCCTATCCCGAGGGAAGCCAGTCCAGAGGAGGTGGAAATTAAGAAGTCTGTGTTCTGTGGATTGAGCACCGTAGCCTCCACCGACCCTAACATAAACGATTGCACGTCCATAGAGAGTGCACAACAAAGAACATTCCTGCGGTACCACCCGGAGTGCAAGTCCCCCGCTGATATGTCAGCAGCTAACTACGAGGAATCAGAATTGCTTCTACTGCAGCGAGCCCAGAGAGACTCGTTCCCCGATGAATTGGCCTGTCTACAGGGAGGAAAGCCCGTCCCATCCGACAGCAGATTAATTCACCTGGCCCCCGAGAGCGACGCTCACACCCTCATCAGAGTGGGTGGTCGCCTACGCAGAGCCCCCAATCTACCGGATGACATTAAATACCCGATCGTATTGAACAGCCGACACAAGGTCACAGAGCTGATTATAAAGAAATACGATGAGGATGTACATCACGCCAGGAGCAGTTTCCTACTGCACTACCTACCGTCTCTACAGACCCGCCAGAAGTGGGTAAAGGAGAGAGACAATTTGACAGAAGGAACAGTCGTCATGATTATTGATCAATCACTGCCCAGAGCTATGTGGCCGGCCGGCCGCGTAAGCAAAGTGATCACCGGTGCCGACGGCAAGGTCCGAGCAGCTGAAGTGCTCGTCCAGGGTCGCACTTACACCCGTCCCGTGGCGAGGCTCATAGAACTGCCTCGACTCCCAGACACAATCGATGATGACCATGACCCTACAACCCTATGACTTTGTGAAGTTGACTGACCCCTACAGCAAACCCTTATGTGTAAATAGACAACGCGATTAATCTGTCTCCGTTTAACTGATTAGGTCTGGGACCTATTCAGGGGGTGGCTGTTGTGAAGGGCCAGATTAAACCGAATATATATATTTATTTATATATATATATTTAATTGTATTTGTATATTCTCTAATATTCCCTGATATCCCTTGTATATTCCTTGTACAATATGCATTGAATATCCATTCTAGCCTACTGAACATCCCATAATAGTCTCCATTCTACTATTGGTCGAGACCTTGGTGCCAGGCTGCCATACCCCTCAGACCCAGTTCAAACGTACCGCTCGACATGTACGAACAAGTCCTAGTTCCGCGTAGGAATTTGGCTACCGCACCACTAATGGGACTATTTGTTCATAGTGCGTATATATACTGCGCTACTAAAGTAGGACTTTCTTTTCAGTCCAGTTTATTACCCTCCAATAGAGTCACAGACGTAAAGCCTCCCCGCGATGCCACGTGTGGGAGTAAGGCCAAGTTCGCCTACCATCGGTATTGAGACATCGTGTATATTAATATTTGAATAGTCATATTTGGCACTATATCGTCGAGTTGGACGTAGTCTATTAAGCTAATAATAGTCTGTTAATATATAGTGCTTCGTGCGGTGAGAATACTACCGTAGTCAGTACCCCATCGTTTCGGGCAGAGAACTGGCTGCTTACCCAGGGTGGTTGACCCTATGTGAAGCTGCACCCGAGGAGCCCCAGAGTGGACCTGTATACCGGGTTATTCTACCGACGACAGCCCGCCTTCCCAGGCACGGATTATGCTTTGGATACTTTGATTATTCTATGGATAAAGACCCCCGACACTACCGTGTGTTGGAACCCCCCCCCCTGGAGAGGACACAAGGTGAGGAGACGCTCTGCAAGACGAGGTCTCTCCACATCTCTCCCCCGTGGACCGGAGAGAGCCGGCCCACAAAGAGTCCACCTGCTTTCATCTGTGGTCCAAGGATCGCCGGCGCATTGAACGGCACTACAGTGGGTTCTCCTGGGATACCCTTGGCCGGACGAGGCAGCTGGATTCTACCCCCCCCCCCCTCCTACTCCTGTCGGCTTACAATCGACCGGATTAACCCCCTCTAGTGTATCCAGCCTATAATCATTAAAGTATCATTGCTGTTATTCCTTAACTATTCCAGGTCGTATATTTACCACCTGCGCCTTCAGAGATTGGACATTATCTATTGATATACCGACGAATACTCCTTGCCATAAAAGTGCATACTATTTCAATTCATAAATGTAATTAAGTGATTAAGTGTTTAGTCTACACACCATCGCTGTGTAGGCAATAAAGACTTGTTTCTAATTCGTACATTTGTGTTGGATCCGTTTCATCTACGTGAGAGTGTTCATGATAATATATTTATGCCGTGTACTGGGTGGCCGAATATTAAGTACAAAGGTAGTGGTAGTAAGTATCATATCTAGTAATACAGTCAGGGAATGGTACCCCTCAGTTACATGCTGTATTATACATGTATGTGTATACACATACATGTACCATGTACATGTACTATCCACTATGTACTGTGTACTATGTACTCATGCTGGAGAGTCTCCCTCCCTCCTCTCCGGTGTCTCCATAGAAGGGGCCGGTGTCTGTGAAAGGGGAGTTAACCTGAGGAATGTGGCCCTGAGGCTGCAACAGCAGAGGAGAGGGAGCTGTAATGTTAACCCTTTCAGACGGGAAGGGTTGCTGGTTGAAAACCAGGGAGTCTTGAATCTATAGAGGGAGATCTTAAAAAAGAAACTATATAACAATTAAATGTTTGATGTGTACAGTAAAAGTTTTCAAAATGGCATGCTTATAAATTGAGTGTCAGTAGAGAATAATACTAACAGAATAATGTGTAAAAACTGTTTGTCTGGAGGGATCCTTAAGAGATAACTATGGAGAGGCCTCGTACATGGTACGATATCACGTGGTCACCACAGACAAAGCCGTTGTCTGTTTAGAAGGAAAAAGGGACTTTCTGTTACTTAAAAATCACTAGGTAACTAGCAGTAACGATAGTACAAAGAAGGAGGAGTCCATAACGAATTATGTATTGTATGTTGGTTTGCTAAACAGAAATGACGACCATTTGACATCACTGTGTTTAGACCAATCAGAAATACGATACAATATCAAATAAAAGAGACGGTTGCCGATGAAGAGGCAGACTTTTTTGAGAGATGAGAAGAATGGTGCTCGACACTGGGCACAAGCCGTGCATGATGAGATGTTTTGTTCTGTGCTTATTTTAAACTGAATTGGGTGCATTCCACTTCAGTATCTTTTTGTAACTAGCTTTTTCTAATTAAAATTACCTCTTTATAAATATGATTTGTATCCTTTCTTCTGACCAGACGACCGGACGACCGGGTAAGCATGAAATGTGTTTTGCCTTGTAACTTCACCCCATGCATTTTTTGATTAATGATGTAAAATAGAATAAGTGGCTTTATCCCTGCATTAAGGACTAAAGGTGGATTCTGTATAATGGGATTATCAAGTAAAGCCATATAGTGATAATACGTGTACTTAGGAGACATATGATTATGTATTAATGTAAAATAGAATAAGTGGCTTTATCCCTGCATTAAGGACTAAAGGTGGATTCTGTATAATGGGATTATCAAGTAAAGCCATATAGTGATAATACGTGTACTTAGGAGACATATGATTATGTATTAATGTAAAATAGAATAAGTGGCTTTATCCCTGCATTAAGGACTAAAGGTGGATTCTGTATAATGGGATTATCAAGTAAAGCCATATAGTGATAATACGTGTACTTAGGAGACATATGATTATGTATTAATGTAAAATAGAATAAGTGGCTTTATCCCTGCATTAAGGACTAAAGGTGGATTCTGTATAATGGGATTATCAAGTAAATCCATACAGTGATAATACGTGTAACGGATAAGGAAAATGGACCTCCTCTAATTAAAGAGAGCCCGTCCCAGTGCAAATAAAATAAAAGATTCCGCAACTTCAATCACTCGACCTAAGGTCGATGACTGACGGGGGTCGGAACGGTGCATTCGCTGTCTCTTGTCGGTCAGTGGTAACAACAACATTTTGTAGACTCGGTTGGTTCTGCGTGTCAACCACTTCACAGGACGCTGTTTGAGGTCAAGATAGGCAGACCAATGAGTTATGAAGTTATCGATCTGACCTAAGAGATGGCGTGGGCATTCAACATGGCGTCCCTGGCGATGTGCATTTATACTAACCAAAATAGGTGCTAAACGGCCGAAGAAGACAGGACTACTGTCAAAAGCCTCTGGAGTAAAATTAAATTACAGATTTGGCAAAAATTAAAGTAGAAAGCTCTACTGGCGACTCGAGTGGAAGGCTGTACTCGGGGATATCACAAATGAATAGAAAGCTCTATCTTGGTGATTAAAGCAACGTTTACTCACAACTAAAGGGTAACATAATGTTTATAGAGCTCTGGGGGGAGTTACAAGTGCAACATAATTTCGTGCTTTGCCCACAGGAAGAGAACTGGCCCTACCCAAGGCGAGGGCTCCCTAGCCCAGAGACACTGTTTGTAAGGAGCGGAGTGTGGATGTGAAGCGAAGTCAAAACGACCGTTCACAGAAAAGCGAGGGCTCCCTAGCCCAGAGACACTGTTTGTAAGGTGGGGAGACTGGATGTGAAGCGAAGTCAAAACGACCGTTCACAGAAAAGCGAGGGCTCCCTAGCCCAGAGACACTGTTTGTAAGGTGGGGAGACTGGATGTGAAGCGAAGTCAAAACGACCGTTCACAGAAAAGCGAGGGCTCCCTAGCCCAGAGACACTGTTTGTAAGGTGGGGAGACTGGATGTGAAGCGAAGTCAAAACGACCGTTCACAGAAAAGCGAGGGCTCCCTAGCCCAGAGACACTGTTTGTAAGGTGGGGAGACTGGATGTGAAGCGAAGTCAAAACGACCGTTCACAGAAAAGCGAGGGCTCCCTAGCCCAAAGACACTGTTTGTAAGGAGGAGAGACTGGATGTGGAGCGCAGTCAAAAAAGACCGTTCACAGGACTGCAAGCTAACTAGCTCGCCATCGGCTAACAAGCCAACGCTAGCTCAGGAGGAGCTAGCCCAGGAGATGCTAGCTCAGGAGGAGCTGGCACGCCAGAAGCTAGCTCAGGAGGAGCTAGCACAAGGGAAGCTAGCTCAGGAGGAGCTAGCACGAGAGAAGCTAGCTCAGGAGGAGCTGGCACGCCCAAAGCTAGCTCAGGAGGAGCTAGCACAAGAGAAGCTAGCTCAGGAGGAGCTAGCACGAGAGAAGCTAGCTCAGGAGGAGCTGGCACGACCAACGCTAGCTCAGGAGGAGCTAGCCCAGGAGATGCTAGCTCAGGAGGAGCTGGCACGCCAGAAGCTAGCTCAGGAGGAGCTAGCACAAGGGAAGCTAGCTCAGGAGGAGCTAGCACGAGAGAAGCTAGCTCAGGAGGAGCTGGCACGCCCAAAGCTAGCTCAGGAGGAGCTAGCACAAGAGAAGCTAGCTCAGGAGGAGCTAGCACGAGAGAAGCTAGCTCAGGAGGAGCTGGCACGCCCAAAGCTAGCTCAGGAGGAGCTAGCACAAGAGAAGCTAGCTCAGGAGGAGCTAGCACGAGAGAAGCTAGCTCAGGAGGAGCTGGCACGACCAACGCTAGCTCAGGAGGAGCTAGCCCAGGAGATGCTAGCTCGGGAGGAGCTGGCACGCCAGAAGCTAGCTCAGGAGGAGCTAGCACAAGAGAAGCTAGCTCAGGAGGAGCTAGCACAAGAGAAGCTAGCTCAGGAGGAGCTAGCACAAGAGAAGCTAGCCCAGGAGAAGCTGGCACGGGTAGCTCAGGAGAGGCTGGCGCGGCAGATGCTAGCTCAGGAGAAGTTGGCACGGGTAGCTCAGAAGAAACTGGTGCAGCAGGTGCTAGCTCATGAGAAGCTGGCGCAGCAGATGCTCGCTCAGGAGATACAAGCACACAAGACGCTAGCTCGCATGTTGAGACATCTCAAAGGACTAGAGATCCCCGAAAGGGCCTCAATGGACCAACTGATGGAAAGAGAAGTAAGGACCCCCGGTCAAGATCCAGGGTATAAGATGGTGGAGAAACTAATCCCACAGGTGCGAGGCGGGAGCATGTCTCTCAATGATGCAGCAGGATCAGTCATGAATGGAACACCTATGCAAGGATCATGCTTACTGCTTGAAAAGCTATTCAGAGGAGTCCCAGGGGGTAACCCACTGGCAGCCCGATGCGCAGCATGGTCACAAGACCAGTTACGTATCGAATGTATGCTGTATGACCAAGCCAAAATGCTATCTGACAAAAGGGGGGCCTCCCAGGAGTTCCCCCCGAAAACAACCAAGGACAGAACAGGGAAAAGGAAGTACCAATACCTACCTGCAGACGAGTGGGCCGCACTAACCCCAGAACAGCAAGCAGAGGTGAGGACAACAAGGGAGGAATTTAGATCCCGGAAGAAGAATTACATATACCTACCTCCAGACGAGTGGGCCGCACTAACCCCAGAACAGCAAGCAGAGGTGAGGACAACAAGGGAGGAATTCAAAGCCCGGAAGGAGAATCAATAGTATCCTTACCCTCTGGGGCCCTGACACAAGTGACTCAAGCAAGTGCAAACTGCACTTGACATACAGCTCATCTGTCAAGAGGAATAATATAAAGTGTTATTGTCATTTAGGAAGAAACATGACATAGAATACTACATGCATTTTGTGTATATTCTAAGTATAATATGTAAAGATGACCAGTCCTTGCTCTAAACCCAGAGTAAAGTAAAGTGAATTTGTAATCTATTTCATTCGGAAGGGATTTCCTGACAGCAACCATTTGGTGGGTTAGCACCCTACCAGCCATATCAGCTGCATGAGATGTACACTCACCGGCGCCTATGGGTAAAAAATTGAGACTCTGCAAACTCTCATCAAGCTTAGCACCTTGACGCGGGGGGACAGAGCGAGCATCAGGGTCTCTGTATCCGACGGGCCTATCAGATTTGTGGGGACTTGGAAGCCTCAGCATACAGGACGCTGTGGTGCTTGGGCGGCCAAGTCACTGGTTTATAGGTCTGTCAAAACGGATTGGAGGTTCCGAGGCTAAGAACATAAGTTCAAGTGAGTTGGGCTTTATACTATTTAAATAGGTATCAAAAGCCGAAAGAATATGAACCGAAATGACTGCTGTCAGGTGCCTCTGGAGTAGAATTAATTACAGATTTGAAAAAACAAAACGTAGAAGGTTCTACTTAAAGAAAGAATCACGCTTAAAGTATATTTTTGTGATTACGGTAAAAAGGTTTACTCATGACTAAAAAGTTACGTAATGTTTTCTTACAGTCAAAAACGTAGAAGGTTCTACTTAAAGAAAGAATCACGCTTAAAGTATATTTTTGTGATTACGGTAAAAAGGTTTACTCATGACTAAAAAGTTACGTAATGTTTTCTTACAGTCAAAAACGTAGAAGGTTCTACTTAAAGAAATAATCACGCTTAAAGTATATTTTTGTGATTACGGTAAAAAGGTTTACTCATGACTAAAAAGTTACGTAATGTTTTCTTACAGTCAAAAACGTAGAAGGTTCTACTTAAAGAAAGAATCACGCTTAAAGTATATTTTTGTGATTACGGTAAAAAGGTTTACTCATGACTAAAAAGTTACGTAATGTTTTCTTACAGTCAAAAACGTAGAAGGTTCTACTTAAAGAAAGAATCACGCTTAAAGTATATTTTTGTGATTACGGTAAAAAGGTTTACTCATGACTAAAAAGTTACGTAATGTTTTCTTACAGTCAAAAACGTAGAAGGTTCTACTTAAAGAAAGAATCACGCTTAAAGTATATTTTTGTGATTACGGTAAAAAGGTTTACTCATGACTAAAAAGTTACGTAATGTTTTCTTACAGTCAAAAACGTAGAAGGTTCTACTTAAAGAAAGAATCACGCTTAAAGTATATTTTTGTGATTACGGTAAAAAGGTTTACTCATGACTAAAAAGTTACGTAATGTTTTCTTACAGTCAAAAACGTAGAAGGTTCTACTTAAAGAAAGAATCACGCTTAAAGTATATTTTTGTGATTACGGTAAAAAGGTTTACTAATGACTAAAAAGTTACGTAATGTTTTCTTACAGTCAAAAACGTAGAAGGTTCTACTTAAAGAAAGAATCACGATTAAAGTATATTTTTGTGATTACGGTAAAAAGGTTTACTCATGACTAAAAAGTTACGTAATGTTTTCTTACAGTCAAAAACGTAGAAGGTTCTACTTAAAGAAAGAATCACGCTTAAAGTATATTTTTGTGATTACGGTAAAAAGGTTTACTCATGACTAAAAAGTTACGTAATGTTTTCTTACAGTCAAAAACGTAGAAGGTTCTACTTAAAGAAAGAATCACGCTTAAAGTATATTTTTGTGATTACGGTAAAAAGGTTTACTCATGACTAAAAAGTTACGTAATGTTTTCTTACAGTCAAAAACGTAGAAGGTTCTACTTAAAGAAAGAATCACGCTTAAAGTATATTTTTGTGATTACGGTAAAAAGGTTTACTCATGACTAAAAAGTTACGTAATGTTTTCTTACAGTCAAAAACGTAGAAGGTTCTACTTAAAGAAAGAATCACGCTTAAAGTATATTTTTGTGATTACGGTAAAAAGGTTTACTCATGACTTGAAGTAACTGAATGCTTACTTAAAGTCAGAACTTAAGTAGAAAAAACTCTACTTTGTGAATAGCAGGCTGAAATAGCCATTGCGAATAGCAGGCTGAAATAGCCATTGCGAATAGCAGGCTGAAATAGCCATTGCGAGCAGGCTGAAATAGCCATTGCGAATAGGAGCGAATAGCAGGCTAACTAGCCATTGCTAACAGGACGAGGCTACTCACATGAACAGACAGGTATATGATAACCTTGGACATGCCGGAAGTAAGAGGATGTTGGTATACCTGAGAACTAACAACATTCTCATACCTAAAGCCAAACAAAGAGCGATAACAGTCCGAAAGGCCTGTGAACAATGTGCGCTGGTAAAGGTGCGCTGGTAAAGGGACAAAACCTGAACCAGTGCCACACTCTTAGACGGGGGGGGGGGGGCTGTCCCCCGGAGTCAGCGGACGACGCAGCGGATGGCAAGAAGGAATATACTGACTCAGGTCAGAAATCGGAACTAGAGGAAGACCGGGATAGGTCAAGCTCCAGAGCATCCTCAAGGTCCTCATCTAGACCTCCCAGACCTCCCAGACCTCCCAGACCTCCCAGACCTCCCAGACCTCCCAGACCTCCTAGACCTCCCAGACCGGACAGAGAGACATCGGCCTGGACCCAGGTTACAGGGCGACGAGAGCCCCGAATGGACCTGAAAGAGAGAAAAGAAATGAGTCCTCTGTGGACTGTATCTGTGATGTCCTGCGAGGCCTACGGACAGGGTCACACGACCAGGCCAACCACACTTCAATAGAGGACTGCTGCTACAATTCTCGGGAACCCGTAGGGGTCGCCCGAGAAGTGACAAATCAACCTACCTCAAACTATGGGAGAGATCCAAGAGGTCAGAGGGGGTGACCCCAAGATGACCAAGATGACCAAGATGACCAAGATGACGAAGACGACAACAACCTGGGTGCATCGGCCGGGAAGTCTTCCCGCCGGATACCAAGCAACAACGTGACCCCTATCCTGTCGAGCCGTCCTGCCAGGGAACAACAGATGCAAGTCTTCCCGCCGGCTACCAGGGTAACAAGGCACCAAGATGGCAGAGGGGGTGTGGAGAGTCACAGCCACGTGACCCCACAATCGCCATCTCGTTCCCCAGTATAGACGCTATTAAGACAATGGAAAATGACCGACCAGGATGACAGAGGGGGTGTAAAGTGTCACAGCCAACTAAGTGACACTGGGTATGACATCCTGATCTTATATATGATTATGGGGAATGTCTGTAGATTCTTCCTGGACAATGGAATAGAAACACGTTATGTGTAAACACATTTTAAGTGCCACAAGTCGACGAGTGACACTTTGTATAAAATTCATATGTTTATTATATATGATTGAAGCTATGTATATGACCTGTATACTCTTTATACACTTATAAAACTATGTTACAGTTAATGTGCAGTCGGAGTGAAGAGCAGGCCTGAGCTGAGAGCAAGTCGGCACAGTTTAACCCTGTCCTGTCTGCATAAAATAAAACCAGTATGTGCATATATATATGTACACTGTATACTATATATGTGCTGTATTATACATGTATGTGTATACACATACATGTACCATGTACATGTACTATCCACTATGTACTGTGTACTATGTACTCATGCTAGAGAGTCTCCCTCCCTCCTCTCCGGTGTCTCCATAGAAGGGGCCGGTGTCTGTGAAAGGGGAGTTAACCTGAGGAATGTGGCCCTGAGGCTGCAACAGCAGAGGAGAGGGAGCTGTAATGTTAACCCTTTCAGACGGGAAGGGTTGCTGGTTGAAAACCAGGGAGTCTTGAATCTATAGAGGGAGATCTTAAAAAAGAAACTATATAACAATTAAATGTTTGATGTGTACAGTAAAAGTTTTCAAAATGGCATGCTTATAAATTGAGTGTCAGTAGAGAATAATACTAACAGAATAATGTGTAAAAACTGTTTGTCTGGAGGGATCCTTAAGAGATAACTATGGAGAGGCCTCGTACATGGTACGATATCACGTGGTCACCACAGACAAAGCCGTTGTCTGTTTAGAAGGAAAAAGGGACTTTCTGTTACTTAAAAATCACTAGGTAACTAGCAGTAACGATAGTACAAAGAAGGAGGAGTCCATAACGAATTATGTATTGTATGTTGGTTTGCTAAACAGAAATGACGACCATTTGACATCACTGTGTTTAGACCAATCAGAAATACGATACAATATTAAATAAAAGAGACGGTTGCCGATGAAGAGGCAGACTTTTTTGAGAGATGAGAAGAATGGTGCTCGACACTGGGCACAAGCCGTGCATGATGAGATGTTTTGTTCTGTGCTTATTTTAAACTGAATTGGGTGCTTTCCACTTCAGTATCTTTTTGTAACTAGCTTTTTCTAATTAAAATTACCTCTTTATAAATATGATTTGTATCCTTTCTTCTGACCAGACGACCGGACGACCGGGTAAGCATGAAATGTGTTTTGCCTTGTAACTTCACCCCATGCATTTTTGATTAATGATGTAAAATAGAATAAGTGGCTTTATCCCTGCATTAAGGACTAAAGGTGGATTCTGTATAATGGGATTATCAAGTAAAGCCATATAGTGATAATACGTGTACTTAGGAGACATATGATTATGTATTAATGTAAAATAGAATAAGTGGCTTTATCCCTGCATTAAGGACTAAAGGTGGATTCTGTATAATGGGATTATCAAGTAAAGCCATATAGTGATAATACGTGTACTTAGGAGACATATGATTATGTATTAATGTAAAATAGAATAAGTGGCTTTATCCCTGCATTAAGGACTAAAGGTGGATTCTGTATAATGGGATTATCAAGTAAATCCATACAGTGATAATACGTGTAACGGATAAGGAAAATGGACCTCCTCTAATTAAAGAGAGCCCGTCCCAGTGCAAATAAAATAAAAGATTCCGCAACTTCAATCACTCGACCTAAGGTCGATGACTGACGGGGGTCGGAACGGTGCATTCGCTGTCTCTTGTCGGTCAGTGGTAACAACAACATTTTGTAGACTCGGTTGGTTCTGCGTGTCAACCACTTCACAGGACGCTGTTTGAGGTCAAGATAGGCAGACCAATGAGTTATGAAGTTATCGATCTGACCTAAGAGATGGCGTGGGCATTCAACAGAGGTACAGTACTAATAGTATAGTTTAGATACATTAAGAGTTAAAATTGTAAATTGTATATAGTATAGTAGTGTAGGAACCAGTTTCTCAGGAACTCAGCATGTCTTTTTTTTTACCATGGATATGTTGTGTCCTACCAATTAGATTTTTTCTATGTTTATTTTTTTATATGTCTATTTTATTATTGTATTTTGCACAATCAATGCGGGCAGGACCACCCGCATTTCACTGTATGCCCTGGTATGTATGTGACAAATAAACCTCTTGATTCTTCTTGATTCTATTACAGTAAGATGTCAGATCCTAATATGAAATATTATGTGATTTAATGTTCTATCTCTTATCTTGACTTGGACTCTTTTGCGGCTGTATATTTTATGCTCAAGAAATACAACTACAAAACTGACGCACAAATGGGCGGCTGGGTAGAGCAGTGGACTAAGCACTCGCCTACCACCGCAGAGACTCTGGGATCGAATCCAGCTGTCAGCGGTACCTCCGGCTTGGTCAGTCGTCCCTACTAACACAATTGGCAGTGTTAGCGGGTGGGAAGCCGGTGGGGTATGTGTCCTGGTCGTTGTAAACAGCAACTCCTACTGGTCGGTCGGGGCGCCTGTTCAGCAGGGAAGGGATCTGGGGGAGATAGTGTGATCCTCCCACGCGTTACATTCCCCCAGTGAGAGTCCTTGCTGTCAGGTGAAAAGAAGCGGCTGGCTGACTCCACTTGTATCGGAGGAGGCATGTGGTAGTCTTCACCCTCCCTAGGCCGACAGTAGGGGGCAAATGCGAGCAAAGACCAGGAAGGGAATTGGCATAACGACAAAATTGGGATGGGAGAAAAATACGGAAAAAAAGTGAGAGAGAAAAAAATAGATTAAAAAAGAAAACAAAAAAAAACTACAATCTACAAGTTAGGCAGGTGATACTGGAGGTAGATAAAAAGCTAACTGGTATCCCGTATGAGTCATTTGAAGATCTACCCTGTGGAAGTTGGGGTGAGAGGCTTCGTTATTACCTATACTGTATACCACTGCACCTCCAGAGAGGTGTTTGCTGTTGAGCCTTATTTTTTTTTATTATTGTGTTTTTGGTAGATTTAAAAAAAATATATCTTTTTCCTCCTTCTTTTTCCGATTTTCTCCCATCCCAATGTTAGTCGTTATGCCAATTCCCAATCTCCTTCCTGGTCGTTGCGCACTCTACCCCCTACCGTCGGTCTGGGAGGGCGGAGACTATCACATGCTCATCCGTAACTCGCAAAACCCCAGGACCCTCTTTGCCACCATTAACTCTTTCATCAGCCCCCCCCCCCCTAGAACTAGTCTGGATGTGTCTCCAACCAAATGTGAGGAATTCTTAAAATTCTTCATAAACAAAGTTGAGTTAATCAGAAACAACATCACACCACCTACACGTAGTTTAGATGTCTCGCCGCCCTGTTCATCCACCCTGGCCTGTTTTCAACCCATCACCCTCTCTACTCTCACAGATATAGTCTCAGCCATGAAACCAACCACCTCCCCCCTTGACATAGTTCCCTCTGTTCTTCTCAAAGAAGTATTTCCCACAACTGGCCGCAGCATCCTCTCTATCATAAACACATCCCTAGCCACTGGTACCGTTGCAACCTGCTTCAAACATGTAGTCGTCCAGCCCCTTCTGAAAAAACCCAACCTAGACTCCACCCAGCTCAATAACTACAGGCCAATCTCCAAGCTCCCATTCCTATCAAAGGTCCTTGAAAGGGCTATTCTCTCTCAGCTGTCTCCCTACCTGCACTTGAATAACATCCTGGACACATTTCAGTCAGGTTTCAGAGCCAACCACAGCACAGAATCTGCCCTGCTTAAAGTGGAGATGAAGCAGTGAACAATGTGATCCTAGTTTGTTTGTTGTGTACCTTGTGTAAGACAGGGTTCTATAATCAAATGTGAAATCTATCTTATTTGTCTGAAAAATCAAATATAATATCCCTGTTTTCAACATGGGCGCCGCCATTTTGTTGCTGACGTCATGGCTGACGTCATGAGGCTGGTTTGGTGTATACACTGCTGGTTAGCTGCCTATAGTGAATGGGTCAGTCAGTAAATAAAATGTTGCCTACAAAACAACGGGACCGCGGTGGTTCTGTTTGTATTGCTCCTGGCTGTTCAAACTAATTTTACCATGTGAAAGAGAGGTAAGTTGGTTAATTTCCACAAACTACCAGTGAAAAAAACAGTGTTGTTGGCACGTTGGCTCAGGCTGGCTGCACTCAGGCGGCGCGACCAGCCTGTTGGACAGGGAAGGAGGATCTGCAGCGAACACTTCATTGCCTCGGATTATGTTGTTGGGGTGGGATGTTTGTCCAGAAGACCACTAATCAGCTGAAGCCGGACGCGGTTCCCTCAGTCTTCGACAGACAGACCGGCCCAGGCAGTTCAGCGTCACGGAGCATTCAGCCTGCTGGCTACCTAGATCCACTTCAACCAGCGTCGCGGAGCATTCAGCCTGCTGGCTACACAGCTCCACTTCAACCAGCCGAGCGTCGGGAGCTCCAGCAGCTTGTCGATGTGCTAATAGCCTGGAGCCAGCTACCGTTAGCTTGCCGAGGCTATTAGCACACCGACAAGCTGCTGGAGATAGCTACCGTTAGCTTGCCGAGGCTATTAGCACACCGACAAGCTGTGTAGCCAGCTACCGTTAGCTTGCCGAGGCTATTAGCACACTGACAAGCTGTGTAGCCAGCTACCG